>NW_015112872.1:421634-431466 GCF_001443285.1 Poecilia latipinna | reverse complement strand
TGTAAAAAAAAAAACCAGAAACCCCAAAAAGGAAGAGAAAAAACCGCGGGGGCCCAAGGGGGGGGGGGGGGGGGGAACAAAACAAAAAACAAACTCACTTTAAGACGAAATAAATAAAGCCGAAACGGGCCGCTCTGCTCTGCGCCGCACGATACGATGTTACGGACACGAGAAGCGGCCACGCAGACCCCGAGAAAGCCCGTCAAACCAGCGTCACGACAACAGAGCTCGACTGAGCCAAACCAGTCGGCTTGAAGAAGTGTGGCTCAGTAAGTTAAGTGCGAGTCAGGCTAACTGCTTCTAGCGTCTAAATCAGGAAAAAGCTCAGCTCAGCTCTGCTACGTCTCTGCCAACAAACACCGGTGCGGTTAAAATCCTGGTGAAATAGGTCGCAATGCCGACATCGTCCAGATCCCTCCATACGTCTGCGTTACGACAACTGGCCAAAGGTGCCAGTTTATCAATTACAGCATGAAGCCGAGAGACATAAATCGCATAAAAATCCTGATGCATTGTTTTGAAGAATGGGTGCTTCTTTTTCCTCCCTCCATGATTTCGAATTAGCGTAAGGAGCAAATCTAAATTTTAACTTACAACGTAGCCATTTTGAAAAGCAGTATCGTGTGGCATCAGGATAAATAGAAATGTTTATACGCAACTTTAACATGGTGTCCACATGAAGGGTCTGTCTCAAGGCTGTAATAGAGCTGGTATTTTCTAGGTAAATGTTTGTAGAGAGCTAAAATCTTCTTCATGTCTTGTGTTGTTGACAGGCTATTCGTTGCAGTCGGAGCTCAAATGTATCTGCCTTATGTTAAGAGCCCTCAGTTTTCCTCTATGACGACCGTGAGAGAGCAATGCCACTTTCCACCTTGTGCTTCACACTTCTCCATGAACCAATTTGCGGTTGGCCTCAGTTCGGGTTACCGAAGCTCAACCCTGCTTCAGGGAGCAGAGGCGCTGCCTGCAATTTATCTCTTAAAATATTCTTTTGACTTCTCTCCAGTTCTCCAGCATTCCCAGTCTTTGGTTCGGAGCAACAGCTTTTCTCTCTTTCCCATTTATTTTTGCTGAGCTGCTTTCATGTGCTGTCTTTATTCCTCTTCTCTTTTCTGTTTTTTTTTTTCCTTTTTTTTTTTGTCCCCTGGTTCTTTCTCCTCAGTGCTGCAGGAGGAAGTTGGTCGCCATGTTAATGTCGTTATTTGAAGCTCTGAGGGCCTCGAGGGCGTCGATTCTGGAAAAGCCCATTTCCACTAACCGGGCAACCTGTGGAAAGTTGCACAGTTAGAGCGGGACGCCAATAAAACTGGCAGTCATTTTGACACAGATCAGGCAGGACGTCGGGTTTTTCTGCGCCACCTGTTCCTCTGCAACAGGAGAGTTTTCCAGTAATGGAGGCTGTGTGGACTGGTGTGTCTGGGCCTCAGGGTGGGGTTGGACTGGAGGTCTGTTCTGTCCTCTGTGTCTCAGAGAGGGAAATAACCTGGTCCACTGAAGTAGCCCACCCTGGCATAATCAGACAAACCAAAATGTAATGTCAGGTGGAAATTTTGGTATTTTAAGGGGGGGAAAAAATGACAAAAATTCATAAAAGTAGTAAAAAAAAAATAGCAAAAGAAGAATTCATAGAAATAGTAAAAAAATAAATAAAAAATAGCAAAAGAAGGCAAAACATTTTTTTTTTTACTAAATCAGATTCTTTCAGTAAAAAAACAAAACAAAAAACTTCTGAAATTTTAGCAGAAACTGCAGATGTGCGTCTGTGTCTGGTGATTTTTTTTTTATTAAAACATGTTTGTTCTTCCTTCAGTGAAGCTACTCGCAGTGGGTAGAGAATACAGAAATGTTACTCATGTAAGATTGGATATACTTTATAATAAAGTTACTCAAGTAAAAGTAAAAAGTACAGCATAGTAAAAATACTCATAAAAGTAATTTTTTTCAAAAAAGTTACTCCATCTCCTGGTGTGTGTGTGTGTGTGTGTGTGTGTGTGTGTGTGTGTGGGTGTGTGTGTGTGTGTGTGCGTGTGTGTGTGTGAGTCTACCTGTGGCTGACGTCTGACGTTCCTCCGGGCCTCGTTGTACTGGGCCAGTAGCAGCTGCTGGTCGAGCAGATCCATTCTCTGCTGCCTCTGGATGTCCAGAGTGGCTCCCATCCCCAGCGGCGTCTCATCGTTGGGCTGGGAACCTGGAGAATCACAGGCGTGAACAACTTTCATAGAAACACGTTTTGCTAAGAGCTGCGCACGATAGCGGGAACGTTGCGAGGATGAAACGCAGAGCCGCTTTGTTGTTTATGTTTTGAAACAATGCTTTGCTACGTACTATAACTTTAATAACTTGCAAAAACTTTTTTTTGGTGTTGTTTCTAAATGGGACCTTCATGCTTAATCATAAATGTGACAAATTATCAGAAAAACAGAACCTGACAAAACAAATGACATTTAATCTTTTAAGTGCAACAAAATATTGTAGCATTACAATGTAGTAATAACTGAACCTAAACACTTTGGGACCATTTTACTTTAGTTACAGCCAGCACTTGGTGATCAAGTAGCAACTAATCTTAGACGCAACACAATAGACCCAAATAAGACCCACAATGGTCATCAGCAGATTTTATGATGGTGTTTAAAAGTATCCCCATATTTTTTTAGCTGTTTTCTGATGTTGGACTCCAACGATGTTACCCAATGTAATCTCTTGCTCGACACGCAGCATGTACCACGGTCTTTGGATACAAACTTTTTACACTGAGTGCATCTGCTATTTATAAAATTATCTTTCCAAACGTAAGCAGAAAGTTCAATAGGTGTCCCACAAGGTTGTGTGCTAGACATTGTATTGGCAAAGTATTGATTATTTCCTGTTTTGACAATACTGTTACTTTCCGTTTTGGTTTTGAAACAGGTCTCTCTTGAAATTGAACTCCTGTGAAACGTACCTGCGTAAATTATGGCAAAATAAAAAAAAAAAAAAAAAAAAAAAAAGAGGTCGTGACTTAATAGTGTTGTTACCATTTCTCTATGATTTTATGGCTTTAAAACACTTCCTGTAACAAAACTCTTAAGGAATGGTTTCCTATCCTAATAATTAGCGATTGGACTCACTGGAGAAGAGCGGCTCCAGAATGTACTTTCCAGCAGAAGATACCCAGACAGGGACAAAGAAGACCTTCTGCAACCAGAGAGCATTGGAGTGGTATAATCCTCCCGAGATCTGAAAAGCACACATATGAACCGAGAAGACAAAAACTCTAATTCGTGCCAATACAACCGTCTCAGGAATTTCATAATGCTTACATGGGCTAAGAGATCATGAAAAACACAAAGTATGAGTTGCAAAATGGGATAATGTCGGATTTGCAATGAAACGTTGCATACAGACTGAAAACTGTTGCAATAAGGAAGATTACCTGGCTTAATGCTACCTTCTGATGCAAAAGTTCTTTTTTTTTTTCTTTTTTCCCCAACTTAAACATGACAAAATCGTGCTGAAATTTTGAGACCTTCCTGCTTCTTTAGTCTGAAAGAGAGTCGCTAAGACCTAAAACACTTCTGAGCATACTGCCTCGTAATCCCTTCGTCTCATTTTAAAGGCACAGTAAAGAACAGAACGATCACTAACCAGTCCACTGAGTGCAAGGAGCCACATGAAGGGACTGGAAGTCAGCAGCTGCAACAGAGAACATTTCAAAGAGAAAAATAAAAAAAAAAAAAAAAGGTTCTGCTGATTGGAAACTTTTAGTTGTTAAGAACTCATCCACAGGGCAAGTGAATTGTTCATGTACAGACTCTAAATGTGGGCTCACCTGCAGGCCCACTATGTAAACCAGAGTCTTGTTGGTGATGTGGATGTGTCCCAGGACCTGAGTGACTGGCATTCTGGGGATCGACTGGTAGAAAGGCACAAACAGAGAGAAGACCGGAGCGAGCCTGTGGATGGAAAACATGAAGGAGTCAAGATCATCCAAGAAGGACTAAAAGCTAATGTATCAATTTTACCAAATAAGGCTTAATAATTTAACTGTCAAAGAACTCTAAATTTGGTGTTGACAGAGATGTGGTTTAATCATTACTTATTTGTTAAAAATAAAGGATTTTCCGCCTATATTTAATAGAATATAAACATGTTTATTAAATATTCCAAAAACATATACAGATTTTTTAAACAGACCTTCAAAACTCCTAAAAGCAACAACAAAATGACTTTTACATGCAGAAATATGCAGTGGACCAGCCTTCTACTCACAGTCCGGCTGGTAGTTCCTCCACTTCATGTTCAAACAGGAACTGGAAGGCCTGGGCCAGAAGGAAGTCCACCAGAGAAGAGAGAAACCAAGTGCCCAGCAGGAAGGACTGGAAGTACAATAAGAAACATTTACAATAAGCAGAATAACACACTTTGCGCAAAACCAACGGAGGTATGATAAAATAGGCGACGCTTTGTGGAAGTGAAAACGTTCTCTTCCTTTGAAAGTCGTTAATGACAGACAGACTGGATGGTGATCAAATACGCTTCCTTTATGATTAGAATGGAAATGTTCTGCTTTTTCAGTAATTTTGTTATTACAGTAAATAAATTTAAAAAAAGGCACAGTACTGTGAATATCCACAGATAGATTTTCTGTTTTTTTCATATTTGAATGTTTCAGATCATCAAATACATTTTAATATCAAAGACAATTTGAGCAAATATGAGGATTTTGTGTTTGTTTGTTTAATGAAAGAAGCCATGCAATTTGGCAACATGTTAGAATATAATTAACTCTGACTAACCAAACATAATCCTGAATACTCCCAAATCAAGAAATCCTTCAAATACGACCAGTCAGACAACAAAGTAGGCGGCAAGAACTGAAATAGCAACATGTCATCCCGGATCTAAAGACATCAGTAAGGGCTGCAAGGCTATTTTTTTAGGATTTTCTAGTGAACCAGAGTGAGAGTAATTGCCTACGGTGGTGAACTCGACTATGGCCTCTCACCTGGAAGGCCACGAAAGAACCCAGAACATCTGATGATCTGCACTCACTTTAGTTAATATCATTGTTCATGATTCCATTCCAACAGAGAGAATGGGCAAAAATCACATCAATGGAAAAGTTCCTAACCCAAACCCAACGGCTGACCAAAGGCATTTGCAACAAAAACGTCTTAATGATCCCCAAACCTTTGGGGGGGGGAAAAAAAATCGGAAAATCCTTTTTGGACTGACAGAACAAAACAGGAACTGTTTGGAGGGTGAGCCATGATAGCTAGCGTCAAACAAACACAGAATTTCAGAAAAAACATAATATCAACAAAAGACGTGGTGGTGATAGTGTGATGGTCTGAGGCTACTTGGCATGAGGACCTAGTTTGTGATCGTAAGCCCGAGTACAAGTGGGTTATGCAGCAGCACAATGCAGAATGATCCAAAGCTGCCACTACAGGCAATATTCAGGCCTACTATTAATACTTACAGCAAACTTCCTGGTACCAAACCTCCTCTCAAAGATTCGAAAGTTGTAAATCAGCAGGCTGCTGCAGAAGGAGTCCTTCACGTCCAGACAGATCAACCTGCCGCACAACAACCTCCAAACCTGCAGCACACAGAGGAGCAGAGCTCCTTAAACCCCCAACGAATGTTTAATATCAAATAAAAAGCATTTTCACAGCATTCAAATGTATTTCCTGCTCAGGCGTCATTGCGTGGCTTACACTGTGACCCCTGAGCTCTAAAAAGGATCACACCCTTCCTATATTTACTCGAACCGTTTCGGCGATGCTCTTATTTTCAAGTTACAAAGTGCGTTAGGACAAACTACTTTATGTGCACAAAACTTTAAAACATGATCTAGCTACTTTTATTTTATTTTATTTAAAAAAGGTATGCCTAAATGTACATGTACAGAAAACTATACATCTGTAACAACTCAAGATATGAATATAAACCTAGTAGGTAGGTAGCGATAGCCACCTACTAGAAAGCCTGGTGATTTAATTAGCAAATGTTTGTTCTGCTGTTGACAGAAGACAAGACAGAGGAAGGCTTGTAATTATTGGGTGAAAACTGAACATCTGGCCTCTGGATGTCAGACATGCCTGGTGCTGATGTGCAACAGCCTGCAGGCTGTACACGAACATGTCCTGGTACTGTGGCAGCAGGGTGAGCATCACAGTCAGCCCATTGAGAACCAGCAGGAGGCCTTTACACAGAGGAGCCTTGTCTGGAGAAAAAAAAACACACACAAATACAAAACAAGAGTTTACGATTAAAACCACTAGTCCACCAGTTTATCTAAACATTCATTTAAACAAAAACACTTCCCCTAAATAGACGGGCTGTTTGAACAAGCGAGACGTATGATGTTTGATAAAAACACAAATCTGTTAACTGACAGATAACAGCCTGGAGTAAATGAATGACAACGGCATGCTAACACCAGTTAGCTTTCAACTAAGAGACGGTGACAGGGCTCAGTAGAAGCGGCACTTACACAGGCCCCGAGAGCCGGTGGTGGTAAACATGGTCTCCAGATGAGGGAAGGAACCCGGAGAAAGGTCGATAACTCCCGGACAAAGCGGAATTAACGCCTAAACACCGCAATAAAGTTGTTGCGATGATCCATGTTGCCACAATAAGGAAAAGGAGAGAGGAGGAAGGAATTTGCTACGGAAGCCGTAGAAGGGAAAAAAGGCATTCTTTGGAACGTTCGATTGAATGAAAGTCGTTGAACGGCAGAGGACGCTGCTGTACCATGTTGTGATTCTTCGTTTTTACCAACTTGACCTTTCAACTGTGTTCAGTCGGCACATTACGTTGAATAATAATTATCCATCAGATCTAATTAAATCATGTTTTTATTATAATTTGCAGTTTTACTTACTGGTTTATTACTGTTTTTAAAAGGGGTTTAACAAAGAAGCAGATCATTTTCGAATCCATTAATTTACCAGTTTTTAATGCCTGCCAGATCTCGTCTAGGATTGTTGTAGCTGTTATATCCAACAGTCGATAGACAAGAGGCAGGCAAGACCTTGGACAAATCATTTATCACTGGGGTACTACGGTGTGTTGTAAATGTATTCATATCCACTACACCCTTTCATGTTTTATTATATAAAACGGCAATGAATAGAATAGAATAGAATAGAATAGAATAGAATAGAAACAACTTTTATTGTCTTACGGTGGAGAAATTCAGGTGTAACAGAAGCATCATGACATGTAGGTTCCCACAAAAGTTCCCAAAGTGTGACAATATGATAGGGGCATATACCCATGATGTATACTTTTTTTTTTTATAATTATCCTAACAGATGACTATTCTCTCTCTCTCTCTCTGTCATTTTTCTGGCGCCTAACAATATGAAATAATTTTGGTAATCCAAACTGACACAAAGCAGCAACTGGCACAGTGACAGTGTGATGTAAAACACAACAGTGGTGATGCAAAAACCACCTATCGCTCCTACTAAGATCATTATTAAAAATTGTCAAGCAATGAGTGCCATCCCAACAGACTGCAAAAAAAAGTAGTCGAACAAAAGCTGCCTAAGATCACTTTGTTAAAATGTGTTGCTTTAGAAGGAGCAGAACCACAACAAAGGTGTAATATTCTGTGCAATAATCACTCAAAATGACAACTAAATCTACTAGGTATTTATATCGTACTCTTTCTGAAGTCTGTGTACCAAAATCTAAGTCACTACATTTTTTACAGATACCATTAGCTTGACTGTAATCATGCGCACACACTCATACACGCAAATGCTGGTCTCACAGATGCGCACATTTAGCGTCATCTGAAGGCAGGAGCTTGCTTCTCATTCATTCAACATCATGTTCCACATCAAAACAGCTAAAGTCTGTCTGCATTTAACTTTGTGTTTCATAGTGTGTTTATTTTATGACACCTTCAAAAAATTGTGTTAAGTGTAAACGTAAGAACAATAAAAATCTAAACGACTCCTGATTATCAGTGTGGTTAGTTTAGCAGCAGTAGGAATAATTGCTGCTTTTTTTTATTTATATAAAGCATTTAGATATTGTATAACTTTTTCTAAATTATTTTTTTTATTCAAATCATACCCATGGAAATATGAAACAATCAAAATACGACCCCATTTGTTACAAAAACAAAGATATAAACACAACACACTAAAAGCGAATGGAACAAATCCTGTTTTTTTTTTAAATATGATCAATACAAAGTTTTATGTTTCTTATTTTTTTATGTAATAATTTCCAGTCAATTACATTTTGTTACACTCCCAGAAAGGTTATAACGGAAACCTTCATATATGCAACATTTTTTTTTTTTATTTCAGTCTCTATTAGCAGACCTCCAACCCCCAGGCTGAGAGCTCCACTCGTCTAACGATGCGCGCCCTTCTCCTAGCTGGAATTTAGTGTAAGGTTCATGAGCATTTTATCAGGGCAGATCATGTGTCCAGATCGTTCTCCTGTTGAGTGCTCATTTTACCCATGATGCCACCCTGCTATTATCATTTAACCCATATCAGGGTATTCCATTGCCCTGAAGCCCAGATGTAATCATGTTTCATCTTTAGCCACGTTGTCGTTGACGGCCATTTGCGTATTATGATGTATTTATAACCGTGTGGCCGGCAGCGCAGGAAATGTTTTATGTCTTGAAGTCATGTGATTCACTGTCTGACAGAGGGGGTAACAGTGTTAATTGTCCTTAGGGTCTAAAGCAGGATATGGCTACAAAAAGTCCAGATTAATTACTTTTTCTTCTGGTCCTCTGGCCTAATGTGCACAGCGTCGTATCTCGTCAAGGGCCAGACTTCCTCTGCAGAGAGCCTGCTTTGTCTTTAAGTTCACTGGCTGCCGGTTTTACTCACATCAGTGTGTGTTCCCCGTTGCCAGGCTGTGCTCACTCCCTCAGCCAATTGATCTGGCGCGTATGTTTCGTCCAAGTACATTTGAAAAGATATGGCGAACAGCTGTCTAACAGTGTTGCGTTTCCCCATCATCCTGCAGATGCAGTTAAATTAGTTCCCATTGGTTAGTTCCCACCCATTAGGTCTATTTGGCTGCCTGTGGTCAGATGTGACTGCAAAGCAGAGCTCAGTAACAGCTTGCTAATTGTGTTTCAGACCTTCTCTGTCACTGATGTGGGAGTGAGGTTTAAAAAGGTTGCTTCGCCCCTGTTCTCAATCAAAGATAATCAGATTAAACAATGCGGAGATGTGTGTGTGTGTGTGTGCTTACCAATAAAGAGACTCCAGATTTGGAGACAGCCTTGACTCCTGCTGTTTGCTTTGTTCATTAAGGGGAGATGAGCAGATGGTTTGCTGGTCTGTTGTGCGGCGCACACACGCGGGCTCGCACAAACACACATGCAAATACACAAACGCGCATGAACTCGGGCCTGTCACCTTAGCTTTATCCTCCATTTATCTTTTCCATTACACATCTCTCAGCAGGACAAATCTGCTCGGTGAATTGTGAGAGATTTATGTGTGCGCTGGTGTTTGCGTGCGTGTGTGTGTGTGTGTGTGTGTGAGAGACGGAGAGATACAAGAGGACGGTGAAAGAGCGGAGAGCGGCGCTGAATGAAGTCAAATCTTTTTCAGCGAAAGACAGCCTCCGAGGTGGTCATCTGAAAAGCTGATGACTCATTCA
Source organism: Poecilia latipinna (assembly GCF_001443285.1). Lineage (NCBI taxonomy): Eukaryota > Metazoa > Chordata > Actinopteri > Cyprinodontiformes > Poeciliidae > Poecilia > Poecilia latipinna. Next base: position 421,827 of record NW_015112872.1, on the reverse strand, counting down.
CATGCACGTTTCTGTGAATCATTGCTTTTCACCAGTCAGCCTCTGTGTAGTCAGGAGCGACGGCCTGCAGCAGAGGTATTGTTTCAGTGCTGCTTCCCAGCTTATCTGTCCGTGTCCAGGAAATGGCACATTGCAAATGTAGACAAGACTGCATGAGTAAAACCTAAAAGACCCCCCCCCCCCCCCCCCCCCC
>NW_015112872.1:406188-418465 GCF_001443285.1 Poecilia latipinna | reverse complement strand
GCCCATTGGAAAAGTAGAAAAAACCCCTAGGGTAAAACCAAAAAACCCCCCCCCCCCCCCTCCGCACACACACACTCCAAAGAAAACCTCGGTGCGAAATATGGGTTGAAAACAGGATTTGATATGGAATTTTTTAACACAATTCTGTTTCTTTATCTAAATAAAAAAATCTGGATTTTGTTTTTGTAGTTTTAATTTATTATAGTTAATTTATTTCTGTAATAAATTAAAAAAGTGAAGCATGTTTATTAGAAGCAAAGTGATATATTTAAAATGTTTATATACAGTTTAAATGTATAACTTTTAGGAATTGTTTTATACATACACACATATATATATATATATATATATATATATATATATATATATATATATATATACTGCTCAAAAAAATAAAGGGAACATTTCACTTTAATTTTGTGTGTGGCTGCAAATACAGGCCTCCATTGGTTAATAAATTTGATTTCCATTGATGATTTTTGTGTGATTTTGTTGTCAGCACATTCAAATTTGTACAGAACAAAGTATTCAATGAGAATATTTCATTCATTCAGATCTAGGATGTGTTATTTGAGTGTTCCCTTTATTTTTTGAGCAAAATATATATATATATATATATATATATATATATATATATATATATATATATCTCGAGCCAATACCAATATGTTAAAAAATGACTAATATCTGCCAATACTGATGTTAGTGCCGATATATCGTGAATCCCTGGTTTATTACCATTCATTTGAATGATTATGGCTTACAGCTACTAAAAATCTTAATGTTCAGTTTCTTAAAAAAATGAGAACATTTCATTAGGCCAACAGCAAAAGCGGTTTCATTACAGAAATATTTTTGAATGACCCACATAATCACGGGGAAGGCAGCGGGCTGAAAAGCTGTCAAGCAGAGAGTCACTGATATCCTTCCCAAGAGTCCAGCCACAAAGCATTATCGCTCAAGAAGCTGGCAGTTCATAGAGGACTGTAAACAAGCATGTGAATGGAAAATTTAGTGGAAGGACAGGTGTAGTAGGAAAGGATAAAATGATAACTGCAGTCTTGAGAGGATTGTCGTGCTAACTCCACTCACAAGGCCTGAATTAGAGGTAAAGTCGGAGTTTCAAGATTCACCACTAACATACGAGTCCAAAACTCGGGCCACAGCAGCCCCATTCATGAAAGAAGTGTGTAACCTGGGATAAGGGGAAAAAAGGACTGGAGTGTTGTGCAGTGGTCTTAAATCTTTTTAGATGAAAGTAAATTTTGGATGATGATGAGAGTCATGTCATCTGCTGGTGTTGGACCACTGTGTTTATTAAGTCCAAAGTCAGAGCAGCCGTCCACCAGGAAGTTTAATTACAGTCAGGGTGATGCATCACTCTGACTGTAATTAAGTTATGCAAGTCGCATGTTTTCAACACAATTACTGAAATAAGTTAACTTTTTATTATATTACCTTGCACCTGTAATTATATTGGTCCATATTCGATAATCGACATTTATCCTGCGACATTCTTATGCAAAGGGCAACACTGGTCAAAAAATAAATAAATAAATAAATAAAATAATGAAAGCATATATTTTATTTCCTTTTTTTTTACTTTAGCTTTAAAATCTTATTTTTCTTTTTGTTCTTGAAGCTCTTTGTTCTGTTTCGTCACCATAGTTCTGCTTAGTTTTTTTTGTTCCCCCCCCCCCTAAATCTACCTGTCGTCTTTGTCTCTTTAAAAGTGCTACGAGTTGTCCACTTTGCCGCTTGAATTGGAAAAGGTTCTGTCGGGCTTTTCAATCAATAAAACGAATTACACAACAGGGGGAACGTCCCACTTTTTTCCCCTCGGTAGAGCCAACGTTAGCTCACGCCGCAATGCGGCCAGACCCGCCACACTTCTCTAAAACAAGGACAAGACAGGAGAAAGTTCAACACCCGCGTTCCTCTTGCAAATCCACACGCCGCCATTTTGGTTTTAAAAAGTCATCAAAGCGACAACTCGATCTGAAAGCAAGCAATGACACGGTTTAATAAAAAGAATCTGTATTGTTTGTATTGTCAAACTGCACTACTGCATAACATACACAATACGAGTCATTTACTGACTGTACAACATGCCATGTTTTTCATATTAATAATAATAATAACAATAATAACAATAATAAAAATGATGACTATATATATGTACACACCTCTGTTACAAGTTATATTCATCACTTGCTTTAAACAAACAGCACTGACAGGGAAAAAAAAAAAGAAGAAAACTATGGTCATTTTAATCTACGGTTTAAAAACTTTGATTAAAAGAAACACACTTTAACACAACATCAGAATAAAATGCTCTGCTGCTCCTACACGGATGGGGATTCATGATAGAGGCAATAAATTTAACCACACAGATGTCACCCTCGAGATGCAGGGGAAGCAGAGATTTGTGTCCCGGATGCCACTGCTGGACTGAGCATGCCTGTTGATTGTATGTGTCAAAAAAATGAGGAATCTTCGTCACCGTTTCCTCCACGCATCCGTCCATCCATTCGTCCATCTGCTCGTTCCTGAGCCTCAGTACCTCCCTGTGGTTTGCATGAAAACTCTGGCCTCTGAAATCCAGGAGAAATAATAAATATTGTTGTGTGCGTTACACCCCTCGATTTTGATCTTTCATACTTTAAAATGGCTTCAGATTTAGTCGTTCCGAGCATTTAAAAAGTCGGACTTTTTTTTTCAAAACTGCGATTCTTTTCGTGACTTTGCTCGTTGTTATGGTCCTGCCTGTTTTTATGAAAGCTGCCAACAAAATTTGAAAATTAATGTCTTTTATTTATGCAGTGACTAAATGTTTAATAAAACAGTTGAATGTGAAAATTGTCTCACGAGATAGTTATGTTCAAAGAGACAGTTTGTTGACTTTTTTTTTTTTTTAGTTTAGAGTATGGCATCTATCTGGAATCTAAAAGAATTGTTTCATAAAAATCCATTAATCATTGTACTGTAGTTCTTACATCATCTGAAGGTCAATTCTGATTGGCTGATCGGTCTCTCGTGACGTCTCCCACCCCGGAAGTGTTTGCTTTGAGCTGAGTTCAGCAACTCGGATAGAAATATACTGTCCCGACCTTTTCATTTATCTCTTTTTTTGTGAAGTACCAGTGAGAATTTATGTTTTTCCTTCAGATGCACCAGTATCATAAGAAATTTATCTATGAGAGCTGTCCTCTTTAATCTTAGCAATTTTGTTGTAAACTATATATATAAAAACAACTTTCAAACATTCCAGTTCCAGAGAAAACCAGTTCCACCTGCCAGTCTCAGCCCAGCTTCCCTGCTCCCTGCAAACCAGATTTTTTTCCCATGACCCGGATCGTCCTCGAAGCCTCGGGATAGTTCTAAATCTTGGTTTCCTCTCCCCCTTTAGTTCTCTCTCTTTAGTTATGGCTGCATAGTAATACTTTGAACTAGGCCATAAAAATAGTTCCTTTAGGTTTCTGAGAGACTTGTGAAACTTCAGGTAATAGTATTCTGAATCTGTATTTCGTAGCCATTAAACTTCCCTCTTTTACTGAGCAGTTTAAGTATCGGCAGAGAGAACATGCACCAGTTTTCATTTCTGCATTAAAAAGATACTGACAAAAATATTCAATGACTAATTGTTGATTCTTTTAAACAGAATCCTGAAAAATATACAAAGACCTCCTGATTCTTATTTAAATCTTGCGGTTGATTTATGAAGGGATTTTTTTTTCTTAGGCAATAAAATAATATACGCAGCTTTACATAGATACAGGATTCATCTAATAATTCAACCTGCAACAAAATCCGATAACAGAATTCTTTAGAGAAGAAATAATCAGTTCGTAATAAATACCGAAGCTCTTACGCAGCCATGACCGCTGATCCCTAACAAAGAAATATTATTGAGTTCAAAGCATTTTTTTTGTTTTTTTTTTTTTATTCTGCTCCGTGTTTCTCCGTCTTTTTTGGGGGGGGGTGATAAAACTTCCTGGCACAAAGAGAGCAGATCCTGCCCCGCTGTCTGACAGACAATTCCCCTTTAAATGATTTATTACTGGGTGTTAATTATGCAAATGATGTCCAAACAAACTCGTCATGAGGACAATTAAGACAGCCATTAATTAGTGGCCAGTTCTCTTCTTGCTTCACTGACATTCAATTAAAAATTGCTTTTGAACAAGCGCACTGTCTGGTTTGGTGGTCCTTGGCACAGCGCGGAGCCGAGGTGGGCTGAACCGACTCTCTCTTTTGATGAAGCCGAACTGGAGATCACTGTCACTTTAAGATCTTAAATGTATCTTTTTTTTTTAACCTGTCTCTGTGAAGACAATGATCTTAGTGAAATAAATATATTAAACGTCTGTTTTCATTAAACTGGCAGCCCCGGTGAAACTGCTTCACGCTTCATTTCATTTTGCTCAATTTCTCAGGAGCGGCCTCGCTGTGAAATCTTTCAAAACCTTTCCAGTAGATCGGTCTGTTAAGCATCAGAAGCAACCAGTAGGTAAAATAATAAAATCCGTTGTTCTAGCTCAGTCAACGGGAGTTAAATAAATCCCAGCCAGCAGGAATACCCCTATTCTTACAATGAAATTGATTTTTTTTTCTCTCTCTCTCGCTCTCTCTAATAACACAAAGTTTTAACTGTCATGCTTTGTTTTAATGAGCAAACATCAGCACTTTCCCTTAAAAGTAATTTTAGTACATCAACAACAACAACAAAAAAAGAAGTCTTTAACAAGTTTTCCTCAAGCCTGTCTTCTGGTGACAAATTACTTCAGCTTTTCTACAAATAAAATTCAGTGGCAGAATATATATATATATATATATATATATATATATATATATATATATATATATATGGACAGCTGTACCTTGTGTCGCCTTGCTGTCCAGCCTGCTGTCGTTGTGGCCGCTCCCGTCGGCGTCCTGGGTCACAGATTCTGCGTGAGCAGGCGCCGCCAGTGATTGATGGCCTGTTGTTTGGTCATTAATTAATAAGGACGCTTAATTAGAGGCTAATGAACACTCAGGGCTAAGTTACACCGAAAAGCTTGGTGACATTTAATATGAAACTGAGAATTAGCGCTGTAACTTTAAGGCTCAGAGTCAAAACAGAAATGTAAGGAGATTGATATTTTTGCCCAGTTTCTGTACCTATGTGTGTGTTGGCGGTGTGCAGCAGTGTGTGCTCTGCCTGATCACGCAGCTTGACCTCCTCTTCCAAGGCCTCCTGCAATTTCCGCTTGCTGCGCTTTTCTTTCTTTAGACGTTTCTGAATCAGAACTGAAGACAGATGAGAAAAGCAGTCAGAGAAATGCACATTTTGCACGTTTACACATCTTTTGTAGATTTTTTTTTTGTTACTAAAGTGTCTTACAGATATATTGACGCCCATTTGATGTATTTAACTGTGCAAAAACTATTCCAGTGGAAGGAAAACGATACATGCGTTCCAAAAGCTTATATGCATAAAAATCTGAAAAGTGTGGAACGGAAATGTGCACAGCTGGAGAATGTTTCTACCATTTTTGTACATCTGCATTAATTTTGTTCCCCATGCTTCTTTACCAGCTCAGTCAGACTGGATGAAGAACGTCTATGAATATTGATTTTCAAATCTTGCCACAGATTTCTCAGCTTCCCAATTCCAGATAAAAATAAAAAACATCCCTATCAGCATTATGCTGCCACCACCATGTTTTACCATGGGGGTGGTGTTCTTAATGCGAGCTGCACTGATTTTACATGCAGGTTGAAAAGTTAACATTTGGTCTAAATTGACTCTTTTTGCCAGTGGTCAGCTTGGTGTCCACCTTTCACCACTTCATCATCACGTCTCCTCCACCCTGTGTGACCCCAATACCCAAAATGTCCTTGATTGGAATTTGCTCAGCCTGTGCTGCAGATGACAGCGTCTGTGAACTTGCCAAACTTGATTTAGTTTGTAGTATTCTGCCAGCATCACTCTAATTCACCTCTGCAGCTGCTTTCAGGGGTAATATACTGTCGGTGTCCTCACTTCCTTATCTGATTTTCAACTTAATGGACACCCTGTCAGCTGCGAAGTGGATTAAACCAAACCTCGTTTAGCCGCGCGGCAGAATCGCCTTTGTTTACAGGGGAAGATGTCGATGGGGGGAAATGTGCCGCTTCAATCAGCACTTTCCAGCCAGAATGTCAAAGTAAACATTAAACTAATGTTTGCTTTCTACCAGTCTGCTACCTCTGTTCTTCTGCTCCATGCTCAGCTGCCTCTCCAGGGTCTCCCTCAGCTCCCTCTCTCGGACGAGCTCCATTTTCAGCTCCGTCCTCTCCAGCTGGTCCTGCTTCTCCTGCGCTCGGGCGTTCTCTATGGCAACCCTCAGCAAACCCTGCTTGGAGACAACACAGGCGGAGACCGACAGGTTAACCTACTGAGCAAAATCCAGGAGAACAAATTCCTCAGGTGTTCAAGCTTTATTACATGGAGTCAGTTTTAGTCGAGTTTGAATGTTTAGATAAGCAAAAAGTATAAAAAGGCATTTTTCTAACACAAAAAAAGTCAACACTTTATCCTTGTTAAAGTGAAACAGCCAGCACACACACACACACACACTCATACAGAGAAAACCAAACAAAGAATGGCTTTCTATTCATTGTTGCTCCTCGATAACAAAGACATGTACAAATCTGAGAAGCAGGTCAGCACACGCCCAAACCCAATTACAGCGTATCCTAAATGTCTGCCTCGTCTGCTATTTACGATTTCAGGAAATCCCAGAGAGTGGCTCATCTCCCTTCCTATTCATCTCAGCGGTGCCATAATAACAAAGCCCCAGCAGAGGCTCACCTGGATGTTCGTGAGCAGAGTCTCTATGGAGGACAGGCCTTCCGGGAAGATGAAGGGAGTGTGGTGGAGACCTGCTGGGAGCTTCTGTCCTGCGGGGTAAGAAAGCCTCTCGCAGCCCTCCCTGGCCGACAGGGCTTTCTGGTAGACTTGCCTCTCGCCGCTCTCCCTGGTCGCCTGCGCAGCCGAAGAGCTGTTGTCTGGAGGGCAGAGAAGCGGTTTGATGTCTAGTCGGTGAGGCTGATTCACTCCTGACTAACACGCCGAGCTGATTTGATCCTCTTATAAAGTAATCGCTACCTGACTTTCTTATGTTTGGAGATGTATCCTGTCTGTGTGCAAGATCTGGAAATAAGTTCATTTTTTTTGTTTTCCCTCAATTCCACAATCTCACACAAAAACATAAAAAAAATAAATAAATAAAAACATCAAACTTCTTATTAAAACAATAAGAAATAAGCCAACTTCTTTTACACAGTCGTTATTTCTGTGTTGATTTGTCAACAAGTTTTGGAAATTTCAGTTTCCAGTCCGATTTTTATTAGTTAAAATGTTAATGGATTTCGCACGTGATGCACTCTAACAGGGTTTCCTGGTAAACGAGGCCCACGGCATCACACCTCCTCCACCAGACCAAACAGTGGGGATGAGGTGCTTCTCCACATCTTCAGTCTGTGTTTGAGACTCACCTTGATTTGTCTTTTTGTCACCAAAAACCTTACTCTCGCTTGGTCACAGCATATTGTTCTATTTAAAATCCACTAGTGTTTATCAAACTGTACATTTTTCTGTTGCGACTTTAAACCAAAGTGTTGAGGACAAAAAGAAACAAAAAGCAATAAAAGCGCCACAAACAAAACAGAATCAAACCCGCATGAAAGTATCGGTAAGAATTCACAACACAGAGACGAGAAAAAACAATTAAGTCACTGTACTCTCATGAGATTAATAGTATAATAATTCAATCAGCCAAGCGGAAAAGCTTGATTATTTGGAGCAAATCTGAAAAACGGGGTTAAAAGGGTTCTTTTTTTTTTTTTTTTTTTAAGAAGAGGAAGAATCATTTTTAAAAGTGGCTGCGAATGTAGGATCTGTTTTCCATGTAGTCATTAATTACTATTTTCTAAATAAAGAAAAACAAACAAAAAAAAAAGAAGATTTAGTTTGTGTCATAAAGATTCTTAGGGCTGCAAATAGCTGTGGGAAATGCAATTTGTACCAAAAAAAACAACAACATATATTCTAAGAGAAATTGTCATTTTTCAAAAGTCTTCCGTGTGCCGTTATGTTTTCAAGCTTTTTACTCACTTTTACGCTGGGTGCCAATAATTGATGAGAGGATTGCATGTAGGAGGCCCAACAGGCAACATAAACAAATAATAAACGATCTAAATGGCATCGACCCCAACAGGTTCCTGTTCCCAGAATCCCAGGCATCAGCTTTTCTTAAGCGATCCCTCTGTCCTTTGTATTTATCTCCACATTTTCCTTAATGCAAGTACAAATTTTCGTAATTAGTGTGACATTCTGCCCACAAGCATTTTGGCAGTTTCATTTGCGTACTATCTGCAGAAGGATCGATAACTCCCGCACGCATGTGTAATTAAAGAGAAACACGAACTCGAAGCACTCTGCGACTTAATTTTCCGCCAACATGTCAAGCCCCACGAACAAAGGGTGTTTACTCTAATTACTGCGTGCAACTTCAGCCGCACACGCACAGAAGTTCTGTTTTAGGGTTTTAAAAACGCGTCTGCCCTTTATTAGATGGCATCCTGCCTGCTGATAATGCAACACAGCTTGACACGTCCCATAAAAGCAGCTAAGAACCTGCATTATGGATGACCATCTGTTTGTAAACCTGAGAACTGTGCGATCCCTATTGGTGACAGAGAGCGGGGCTGGGGGGGGGATATGAAGATTAGCTATTTTCTGCATTTTTTTTTTGTCTTGTTTTTGTTCCCTATGAATCAGCTGGTTGCTCACTTTACTGTTATCCGAGCCACTGAGGACAGAGACGTCCCGGGCGGGCGGTTATCGGAGCGGGGACGGGGGGCCCCACGGACGTGCGATGCGATATCTGGCACTTTTCTCCGTCTGTGACAAATGAGGGTGTTTTCTCCACTTAGCTGACCACAGCATCTTCGGCTCCAAGCCCGCCCACCTCTTCCCTCTCCGCCGTGGCCTCGCGTCTTGGCAACTGTCACGTTCAAGGTGTTTTCGCGTACGAGAAGCAACGCGCTCCTCTCCCCTCCCAGGCCCCTCCGCCCGTTTCTCCGCTTTCTCTCTGCTCCTCGCTAAAAGCATTGCTCTGTAGAGAAAGGTAATTAGCAGGTGCTGGCGAGCTCAGCGGAGGGCATCCAACTACACTCCCGTGGCTCACATTCAGACACGCACACATTTGCAGCCGCTGAAGTGCACAGTCAGCAGCGTGGGCTCCCTCGGCTCCTTGGATGTGACTGATCCTTTATTGAGTTACTGTTTTACGCCTACTTTACCCCACTCACACTCACACTCACACACACACACACATCTGCCAGCTTGTTTGATCATTTACCTATCTCCCTAACCAAGGTCATTGTCTGTTTTTCTCTTTTCTCCCAAGTTCGTCCCCCCCCCCTCCCCTCCCATTCCTCTCCACCTGTCCCCAGGGCTAATGAACTTCACAACGTGAAGACTGCCAGTCAGCGGAAGAGAACAGAAAGGCAAGGAGGGGGCAGAGAGAGAGAGAAAAAGAGAGAGACAGAGAGAGACTGAAATTCTGCTGATGTTTGGTTAATGGGAGTGAGGTGTCAGGGATGGCCTCTGATCTTTGCTGGATGGATGCGTTGTTCAAAGACCACTGAAAACAGCACACACAGCCAAAACTGTCTCTCTCGCACGCGCAGATTATTATACAACGGATTGACAGAATGACAGCGCCGAGGAGCCCTTTGAAACGCGGTTCAATCCACGCCGAACCCGTCCTGTGATGTTCTAGGTCAAACACAAAAGCTCGCAATCCGCCAAATGTACACGCGTTTCATTTGCATGCCGGGAAAAAAAAAAAAAATCAATTGAAAATCAATCGCACAAATGCGATGTGCAGCGTCCGCGTCGCCGTCGCTGCTTTTGTCGATACGTTTGCAGCTACGTGACAGCATCTGAATCCCTACCTATGAAGGCATTGTGATTTTTTTAAATTTTTTTTTTAGATTCAATTAGTGAATAATGCGATTCGGCATTAGAAAATATCTGCACCCGTAAAAAAGAAAAAAAAAAAAAAATCCACATGCAAACAAGTCTCCGTCTGCCTCCGCTTGTTCTCTCGCTGTAAATTTCTGCTGACTGTTTGTCCTTGAGCAGTCCTCATTAAGCTAATGCAAACCTCCCTGACAGGGAGAACCACACAACTGACGTTGCAGCGCGGGCCCCTAACGACGGAGAGGCGGTCGTTATGTAGATGAGGTCCAGCTGAGAGCACGGGAGGCCGCCTGGCTCGTTAGGCCGCGGCCCTGGCAAATGGCTCGCTAATGTAGCGCCGCTTCCTGGTCTAATGGAGTCCTGTTTTGCAGAATTATTTGTCTTTGCGCGCCAAGGGGGGGCCTTGACAGAGAAGAAGAGGAGGAGAGGGAGTGGGGAGAAAGGGTGAGGCCGTGAATCCTTATCAACCTCTTACTTGGTAAATGACAAAACCCTTTTCCCCTGAAATAAGTAACGCCAAAGAAGCGTGTGCGTCTGGCACAGCTGTTTGAATTCAATGAGAACAACAGGTCGGCTAGGAAGTCTAAGGTTTGCTGCTCAGTATTGGCAACATTTGGGAAAAAGTCGATGGATTCTTCCTAAAACTAATCATTGCTCATTATGATTGCTAAATCATTGACTCTAAGAAGAAATTCTTAGAAATCAGAAGAGAGCTGCTGTGCGAATCAAGGTTAAAGTGTGAGGGAATACATTACCGGCACAGCAAGATGTTTAAAAATCACGGGTTTAGAAAGTAAATGAAATATTCAGATCCAAAATTGCTGCACCACAAGTCTGCTTGCATAAAACGCATTATTATTATTCGTGAGTAGTACCCCTGTCAGAGTGGTTTCTCTTGTTCTCCTTGTTGTAATCCATTGTCGTCCCATCTGTCTCTCTGGTGCCCTGCACCAAGCCAGGAGAATGACCCAGAACGCTGAGACCCGACGACAGGCCGTCATGAAGTTGATCTGAAGGGACATTATGAGAATGAGGAAAAAGAAGAGATATCGGTTAAAACCTTTCATCACTGTAAAAGGACTTGCAGCCGTCGTCGTTTTAGATAAATTAAGACATTTAAATAATTCATGCTAAAACTAAATGGTGTTGTCCCCCAAAAAAGAAACACAAAAAAATCCAATAACTACATGTGAGCATATACAAATGTTGGAGCTGCTATACAATTTACCCTCTTGACCTTTTAAGCGAAAGATAAATCAATTCTGTTTGATAGCTAAACCCGAAGCATAACTTTGCTCCTGTGATTATGCAGGTTGCATCAGATCACGTTGGCCCTTTAAAAGTGGCAGATGCTAATCAAAACAAGTAAAAAGCTATTATTGCGTTTAATTTGACCAATCACAAAGATCAGATGTAAACAGACTGAACTTAAAAAGTGCTTTTCCTCACAAATGCACACACGTTTATACGCAAATCAGTAGGCAGCCCAGGGACACTTTGACATGCGACAGGAAGAAGCTTGACTCACACTTGAGAGACTCAAGCAACTCTTAAGTTGAACGTATTTGTCAGGCTGCAGCCGGTAACACGGGTGAGCACGTACGTGTTGTTTCTGCGGTGCGCTCGTTATGTAGCGGTGAACTGGACACGCTGCTACTGTGATTGGATGACATCTGAGCTTCTTCCATTGAAGGAGAAGGGGAAGGAGTGTCCTGTACTCGCTCCTGGCAAACAACAGAACATGAAAAGCTTACAAGTGAACAAAGCGTGACTCGGATTCAGACGGTGGGACGACAAAAGAAAGGAGAGAAATATTGTTAACCTAGAGAATTGTTGTTGTTTTTTTTATGTAATGCATTATAACACTACAACATAAAACTGCCATGACTTGGGAAAGTAAGAAAAACACACAAAAACATCCATCCATCCATCCATTTTCTGAACACCCTTGTCCCTCAGTGGGGTCGGGAGGGGTCACACAAAAACATACATAACCAAAAATAGAAAAATAGCATAGCTTTGTCATCAGACTGACTCTAGCTTCACCCAAGAAGATGCTAACTTTTTTACTGCCAGTTGACTGCTAATGTTTATAGAAAACCAACCACATATGATCTTACCACTATGAACAAACATCATTTTATTTGTTGTTATAGAACGTTTGTGGGGAGAAAAACTTGCAGCAAGCTACATTCTTCTTTTCATGCCCATTTCTCAAAGTAGCAGAGATTATGTCGGCACCTAAAAAAAAAAAAAAAA
>NW_015112872.1:314989-402969 GCF_001443285.1 Poecilia latipinna | reverse complement strand
TTCTTTTCCTGCCCATTTTTCAAAATGACAGAAATTTTTTCGGCCCCTAAAAAAAAAAAAAAAAAAAAAAATGCTTCAACGCTAATTATTTTTCTTCAAAGTCAAGTTTTCAGCTTTCCTCTAAACTGAAAAAATGCCAAAGGCAAAAGAGTTTTTATTTGTTGATTATCAGTCAGAATTGGTTTCGGGAAAGACTGGAGTTTCTGCCAACTGACCTATAGCTGAAATTCACTTTGTTTTATTTCACAATATTACAGGCCCAAAGCATCCCACAAACCACTAAAGAAATTTATTTTTGCACAGAGGGAAGGCTTTAAAACTCACTGCGATGTTTACAGGAAAAAGCTTGCTCTAAACTCTCTTTGGGACGCCGTCATAAAAATAACAGTCTGCATTGTTAAAACTGTGAAATCAGAGGCATGTTCCTGTAACTGATGCTGTAATAACTCCCTAAGGACTCGGTCCTTAGAGAGTTCGACAACAAAAAAAAACACCAATCTTTAAAGTAAAACATGAAATGAAGGGTTAAGACAGCTGCAGTTTATTCGAGCACCTAAGATATCTCAAAGTCGGTTTCGCAGATCAGACCACAAGCCATTAGCCATCGAAGTCTGAGAGGTTGATGGGCATCTGGGCTCACCTTAATGACAGAGGTGGGAGCCCTGGCAGGTGGGTTGGCGTGGAGTTGCGCCACGTTGGCCATGCTGGCCAGCGTGCTCAGTCGGTTCATCTGGCCCATTGCCATGGAAACAGAGGCTGGTGCCAGGCTGCCAGGAATCAGAGGATGTGACATCATCATGAAGGGCAACTGGTCCAAAACTGAAGAAGAAAGAAAAGGAAGAAGACTGCAGTAAAACAACTCGGTATCTCTGTCCTTCCTCTATTGTCAATTTTAAAAGCCATGAAGGCTGCAACGTTCCATGCAATCAACGTGGAAACGGTTCGTTTTAACTTGAAACCATTAGTAGGATCATGACACCATCAGGTCATGTATTCCTAACAATATTGAACAAGTAGCTGAAAGTATTTGTACAAGGCAGGCTGGAGAGTGTTTTAAAGGATAAGTTACAGTGGCCTGCGAAAGTATTCACACCCCTTGAACTTTTTCTCTTTTGGTCACAGTGAACAAACGTCATTGTTCTTTTTGGGATTTCGGATGAGACCAACTCAAAGTACTGCAGGACCAGAATCTGAAAGGATGATAATAGTAATAATAACAATAATACAATGATAGTCGTTTTCAAAACATTATGCAAACAAAAACTGAAAACGTGTGAGCATTTGTTTCCAACACTGTGGAGAATCGCCGTTCAGAACAATTATAGCCACAAGTGTCTTTCGGTCATGTCTCTTCCAACATTTAAACATATGATCACATGTTCTGTTCGCTGTGAAACTGCTGCTGTGGCCCAAACAAATTCAGACTGGATGTAATTTTCCAGTCATGCCACAGATTCCCACTTGTGTTCAGATCTTGATTTTGGGTCATTCTGATATGTGTGTGTGCTTCGATCTAAATCATTAGAGCACTCGCAGCACGTTTCAGCTCGTTGTCCCAAAGGTTAACCTTTGACCCTGTCTCAAGTCTTTTGCCACCTCAACAAGTGTTTTTTGCTTCCCAGTCCCTGGTGAAGAAAAGCTTCCCCACAGCGTGACGTTTCCACCGCATTGTTTTAACAGGAGAATGCTGCGTTCAGGAACACGGGCAGTATTAATAGATTAATGGATTGTAACAATCGTTAAGCCAATTAACAATGGCTTTTCACTTGCTTTTTTTTTTTTCTTTTCATATATGCCATGTTTGTAGAGAGCTAGATGGATACTTTGGCCTCCCACCTATCTATAAAGCTTTCTGAACTTCTTTAACTTTCTTTAAGTTTAAATTAAACACTTTATAATATCCTATCGGGCCATAAAAACACACTAGTCACAATCCTGGGTGCAAAGTGTGTTCAGGCTGCAGGATATGATCTAACCTTGATAGATTTATAAATCAGGAAATATTCACAGTGCACTGATTGATAAAATGATGAAAAACATGACATCAATAACATTAATGCCAACGCTGAAATTAGAATTGGAACTTTGATGAATTTGTAATCAGTATTGATAGTAAAAGATTTTCTTATTTGTATATATATATATAAAGGGAATTGTAAAACATCTGGACTTTACAACTAAAAAAATTACGATGTAATTTTTCATTTTTCCATATCGCTCACCCCTAAATGATTCAATACATTTTTTTAGTAGTTGAAACTCAGCTCTTGTTATCGCTCCCAATCTGCTGCTCACAATCCCCTCTTTAGGACAAGCCTCCGCTATCTGAAAACAAAATCCTTCCTCTCAACAGCACCCCAGTGGGTTGTTTCAGTCCCTCTATTCATGAAACAAACAATCCTGTTGAGTGGGGGGAGCAGGAGAGAGAAAATGACATAAATATTTATCATTTAATAAAAGGAGAAAAACAAAAACAAAAGAAACACGGGGAGGAAGTGGAACAAAAGAAGCTGATGGCAGTCTTGGTGCTGGGCCAGCAATGCACGCTGGGTAATTATAAACACAAAGGAAAAAATCTTGGACTCTATTCCGCACAATTGTCACAAATAATAGAACTAGAGAAAGCAAAAAGAAAAAAAAGAAAAAGTTACAGAAAGACAGACACAAAAAAAAAGCAAACGACACGGAAAAAAAAGAGCAGGCGAAGTAGGCTTTAAAGCATAAGGTGCTGACTTTTTGAGTTAGCCTCGCTAGACATATGTGTAGTGCTTTGTGCATTTTGGCAGATTAGTCTGTCACTTGCCCAGTCCATAAACTAATCCAAACAAAAGATCTGTCTGAATGGAGCTGAATAACCAGATGCTCCGACAATCGACTCGCAGCCAAATATTAAAACCTCGGTTTGGAGCCCAGAGCTCACTTCAGCCCCTCCGTCCAAACCCCACAACCAACTAAAATTTCATTTGCGCCCTCATTCGGCCCCCTTCACTCTCTCTCCCCATGTTTCATTAGAAAACATCAAAAGTCAAACTGCTTCTCTTATGTTTATCCAAACAAACCATTACTGTAAACAAACAGTTACTGTAAATTTCCCAGAAGATCTTGTTAAACGCAGAAATGGCTTCTCTCTGCTCTTCTGCAGCCCATAAGGTGTCCCACTCAGCAGTTGTGCGAGTGTGCGTGTGTGTAATCTGAGATGGCCTTTGTAGTGGTTGGAGCGCTGGTAGGGGCCCATCCTTCCCATAAGGCTGTGGGTGGCGGTATGGAAAAAAAACACACACCGTTTTTAGTCTGCGTGCATGCGTGTTTGTGTGTGTTTCCACTTGACTCTATCATTAACGGTGATTAAGCTTTACAGGTTTATAATGGCTGGTGGTAACCAAGCCACCAAACTGCACACAGATGCTGGCAGTCGTAACCGAGTGTATACAGTGGTAAACAAAGCTTAATGCCGGCGGTGTTTACCGTCAGGGAGCGCGGAGGAAAGCGCTTCAGATGAAGAGAGAGAGACCTTGATGCTAATGTCATTTTTGAAAAACAGGAGAATTTCTGTTTTTTTTTTTTGTTTCTTGTTGTTTTTTTTTTCTGTGCACGTTTCTCCTGAAGCTTCACGGTGCGCTCCACATGCCAGGTGTGCATGTCCCAGGTTGGTAGCATATTCCACACAGACCTCCGTAAGCCCTGTCGTCTGTCTAAACACGCTGATGTCGCTTTAACCTGTCGATAGCAGAGGGGGCGCGGTGAACCTGAGCTGTTTGCGTGAGCGCGCGCGAGTGTGCACGTGCCCGTCATGCCATCGATTGTCCAGCGTTTGTCGTTTGCATTCAGGATGGTGAATTAGAGGGAAGACTATTGATTTGGCTTCGGCCTCTCATCTTATTCATCTCAATATCGCCCAGACTTGCTTCTGTCCACTTTCGCCGCCGCGACGCCTCGTATCAAAGCGAGGCCGGAGAGCAGTTAAGGGAAATGCTCTAATAACATATGAGTAACACGTCATCAGCAGCCAAAGGGAGGAGATCCGTAATTAGGCAATTCCCATTATGTGCGTTGCATGAATATATAGATTAGCATAGGATTGTAACTAATGATGATTTTAGTAATCGTTTATTCTGACGATTAATCGGATAGAAAAAACTTGCCACATTCTACAGATTTTTCTTTTTATTTTGTTTACTCAATATTAGAAATTTGTTAAAATACAGTATAATACATACAAATGCAAAAAACAAATAGCTATTGCCTAAAATGCAATAACAAAGCATTCCTTTAGTGAATCTGAATCAGGTGAAGCTAAAACTATGACACCTGAGGAGTTTTGAGTATAACTTATTTACTCACAAAGGCGTATTAATCTTAAATACAAAATGTGTATATATTTTCTTGTACAGTTTTGGCTCAACTTCTGCTTTAAATATATTGTTTTTTTTTCAGCAAACAACTTTCTTTTGGATTTGAATTGTCCAGTTTACTGATTAGTAAAATAGTCGACAATTATTTCAATAATCGATTCATCATGATTAATCCCATTAATCTTTTCAGGCTTACATTGCTATTTGCTAAGCTCTAAAATAAAAGTAAATTCTGTTTTATTTTACTTCAGGTGCCAGGATAAATCAATGCTATTTCAAATGTTGCCTACAGCGAGAATGTTTAACACTGACTGCATGTTTATATGCAGTGAATGTTATGAATGATGTAGAGCACATGGAAAAATAGTAGGGATGTACCATTATGAAAATTTGGGCCGATATTGTTATTCGATATTATTGCTGCTATGGCTGATGATTGATATTTACAGATATTATATCTATTTCACTACCGTTTTGACACCGTTGAGAAAAAAAGAGATCAGAGACAAGATAAAAATAAATATTGGTTGTTCATATTGACTCAGTTTTATTTATAGGACAGATTCCGACATGTTAAAAAATGACTAATACTGGCCAATACCAATGTTAGTGCCGATATATCGTGCATCTCCCAAAAAATGTAAATATTACCTTAGATCAAAAAAGGATTTTTTCAAACAAAAGCTTCAGCCTACTGGAAAGTATTTCAGTAGGATGTATTATATGCATGGACTCAGTACTTGGAATGAGCTTCTTTAGTATAAATTACTGTGTAAATGCAGCATAAAAGTGACCAGTTTGTGGCTCTGGTCACTTCTTCCTAAGTTGCTTCAATAGTGACCTTTATCATGCCTGCGTTGTGGGTTCTGGTGTCTCTTGTCTTCCTCTTAACAATAGCCCACAGTGTCTCCCTAAGTTTTGGGTCAGGTCAGTTTGCTGGCTTGTCAAGTACAGTAACTCCATGGTCATTAAAGCAAGTATCGGCACTTATGATAATGTGGGCAGGTACTAAGTACTGACATTGAAAAAGTCCTGGCAAGAATATATGTCTTTAATTTGTTTTTGGCTGAGTTTGCATCCAGTCAGTGATGCAAACTGACTCGATGGGAAAGTGTAAAATGTAAATTCGTTCCAATGTAAAGTCCATTTGTTTTTCTGAGTAGTCTATTAGGTGTTTGTATTCTAATAAGAAAAATAAGTTTAGAAAATACAATATTTCACCACTCTGTTTACTTTTTTCACACTGATTAAGAAATACCAATTTTTTCAAGTTTGTGCAAATCCATGAAGTTAAAAGCAATGACTCTCTAAGTTCCTGATTTTAATTAAACTATGTTTAGTATTCACATCTTCAAGATACAGAAAACAGATCAGTTTACATTGAGTGGTTCAATTGGTAATCAAGGTAGAGGGAAGACTTGAGACCCTCCACTGTCTTCCTTTACTGTCCGACAAACAGGCAGTAAAGAAACAATCACATTTTCATTGCTTGATCTTTGGCCAATCATTGCCAAAGAATATAAATGATGCTCCTAGATTGGCTGCTTTGCAAAACGCCAACATTGCACTCTTTAGCTCACCAGCTGGAAGTTGTTGATGTTGATCTAGAGGAAGAACCAGAGCTCTTCTGCCACACTGATAAGTGCCGCATCAGCCAAATTTCTCAAAACAGGGAATATTTCTTCAAATGAAGTGATCAGAAGTTGGCAAGACTCTTTGAATGTGGGGTTTCATGATCCCACTAGCCCCTGCTTCAGTGGAAGGAAATCCCATAGCAGTGATTCAGCTGCACCTGAGGAGCTCCTGTCAATCACTCTTCAATGTGCTGAGCTCCCGGAAAACAAGATGCATTTAATGCAGTCCAAGTTGGCAATTTTTTTTTTTATTGATTGATTTAGTTACTTTTATGATGTGTGTGTAAAGTTGAAAATGTCTGTGAGCCTGCACCAAGTGGTCAGCTATCAAAATGGCGGATGGCAATCAGGTGTTTTCCGTCACCAATATAAAAAAAACGTTCAAGACGGACAATGTTCAGTTCATCTTACTGTGTGACTCTCACACAGGCCTCTGCCTCTCGGTTATTAAAGTCTGCATGCTCTTGGTGTGATGATTAACACATTGGAATAATTTGTTGCCAAAAGCACTTGAGCCTGTTGGCTGGAGAATCTATATTTTCACAAAACACACCTGAATCATGCTGAACTCCACAAGGTGAGTAAGAAACACATGCAAGCAGAACCTGCTTTGTAATTCCAAGCTGTTTGGACGACCTCATTTTTATCGGTAGAACTGGCCCCTCGCCGAACTATTTTGCTTTCTACTGTTTCGTCAAAGGAAACAAAGAGGAGAGGCGATGTCACATCCTGGCCCTAATCAGCTCAATTCAGCAGCGCCACAGCTGCTCAATTTGTATTGACGGGGGTATCACAGGTGTGTATCGACAACAACTGAGAAACGTGTTACACAGCTGTAATTACACATTTTGCACACGTGTGTGTGTGTGTGTGTGTGTTTGTGGGCAGATAAGAAAAAAATAAATAAAGAAAAGAAAGTTACAGCTTACCCAGACCAGCGTTGTGGTCACCATTCTCTCCGTTTGGCCCACTATGTTGCTGACTACTATGGTAACCTGCCATCGCCTCCAGCTTGATCTTTTTGGCCAGCGCAGAAAGATCTGAGAGAGAGAGAAACAGATATATAGCGAGAGGAGGAGAGAAGGGAGAGGGGAGGGCAAAGAAAAAAAGCAAAAAGAATCAATAAGAGCCAGATCAATGGCCCCCAGTGGAGGATTAGAGCAGTTGGTAGGCTGGAGGTTGTCAGGGGAAGACAGAGGCCAGCCATTCATTCTGACTGCACCACTGCACCGGCCATTTAGCCTGCCAGGGAATCAGCAGAGATAGAAACAGGCCAAGACATTCATCTCACCCACACAACGCTATCACATCCCACAGCAGAGAGTGCAGGGCGACACCAAACAGCAGCGGGAGCTCCACCTTTAAACCACAGAGGCCCTCTTTGTCAGAATAAAAGAATCCGAAGCAGGAGACAGGAGGTGAAGATGCCTCTTAATAGAGGTGGTGCACTTTCGAATAATCTGTAATAGAGAGCGACAAAATGTGGCGAAAGTGGGGGAGTGGGGAGGGCCGAGGCACATTTTAATTTATGGCTTGAACCTCGGAGCGCAGCTTGACCCCCCCTCCCTTTCAGAGCTGCCTTGAAAATAGAAAATTAAATATCTGTTGCGCTAATGCAGACAAACATGGTGAATTATTAAAGTCAGGACGAAGCACACAACTGTGCAAACACAAACGGAGGAAACACAAACAAGCCGCGAGTCTTAATTTCCTGATCCGTCTAAACATTGGCAACCAAGTTGACCGTCGTGTTCTTGATCCCGCCCCGTCCTCTCAGATAATAGACGTCTGCAGCGGACAGTTTGCTCTTCCCCTCTCATCTCCTTTTCCCCCTCTCTTCCCTGCCCTCTCGTCCCCATCCCTTCTCCTTACTTTACCTTTTCAAATGTCAGCATCACAGCGGGACGTGAGCCACCGCGCTGCTGTGTGCGTGCGCACTCGCGAGCACATGAAGGCGAGAAACGGCGACTAAGGAGGGTGACATCAAAGATCTTTCCTGCCTTTTACGCTCAAATGTCCTCGCTCTCCCCGTCTCCTTCTCCCCTCTCATGTGGCCAGTTCTAATCAGTGGCGCTGACATTGCCGCCGTGCCCTCTTCTTTGGTGGAAAAAAAAGGCTCTTTTTTTTTTCCCCCACTGAGAAAGATGCTCTCGAGCGTTCACGCAAATACACACACACACACACACACGCACACACACACTGGAGCACCTTTGAACAGTGAGAGGAAGTGGAGGCTAATAGAAAATGGCTTCTTTTGAGGCGGGGAATGAAAAGATCAGGTTTCAGTGAAGAGCACAAAGCCAAGGGCAACTTTGAGAGCGGTGAGGTGCCAACAATTACTTTTCTCTCCCTTTTCTCTGTGCTTTTCCAACACATACACACACACAAGCACACACACATACAGACACACAGAAGTTATAATAAACAAAAACACAAGCTGCATTGTGTTAAACCATGGCAACAAAATACTTACATTTAAAGATTCTATTGTTCGAAAGGATGTAAAGACATACATTAACTTGCAATGACAACAAGGTTCAAATATAACTGTACGCAATTATATATCTAAAGTTCTGCAGGCAAGGATACTTACTCAAATTTGCACACTTTTTAAGACGAGGAAACGAAGCCCGCCAAGTTTGCAAGTTGTTTCTGACTTGTCAGCACTCAGCAGTCTGTATGCTAATTTTATTCATCAACTCACCGGTCGCCTCCCGGGATCCCCACCCCTTCATGCGATTGATGATGGGT
Source organism: Poecilia latipinna (assembly GCF_001443285.1). Taxonomy (NCBI): domain Eukaryota; kingdom Metazoa; phylum Chordata; class Actinopteri; order Cyprinodontiformes; family Poeciliidae; genus Poecilia; species Poecilia latipinna. The sequence continues at coordinate 394,232 of NW_015112872.1, read as the reverse complement.
AAAAATGTGTCATTATAAAAATAAAGAGTGAAAACCTCCTCAGTCTGTGTCATGTCTGTAGAAGCAGGGACGTCGAGCAACATGTTTTCTCTTGGAGCTAATATTAGAGCAGAATTTGAACGCTTTCAGAAGAATAACGCTAAGAATACTGCTATTGATATGAGAGCTTGGTTTAAAAAAAAAACTAATTTGAATACTGATTTAACTTTAGAGATATTTTGAAACTTTCTGTTAAGTGTTTGAAGAGTTGCAGGCTATTATATTTCAAATGACGTGCATTGGTATATAGATTTCCTAATATGACCAGGTCTAATTTCTACTGTGACTAACTGCTAAACTTTCTAAAGAAAAATTAAAGTCAACATTTTTAGATTTACAAAAACTGTGAAATTAATTTTGTATTTTTTTGTTGTTTGTTTTTTACAGCGTATTTAAGTGGCAGGTATTAGAATATTGAATTGCAATCACAATTGCAAAGTCCATGTGTGCAGAGCTGTAACTCCAACAGACTGCTTGGATGCAATATTTGGTAGGCTATTAAATTTCAAGTGCCATGCATTCATAATAATATATCTGGCCTGTTAGTTGAACTTTCATTGCCCTTTATCCCCAGACATGATGCAGAGTTTAGGTAGTAAAGCTAATAGAGACTGACTTTCTGATGAATTGGAAAAATTGATGCAGAATTTGAAGATATGTAAAATGTTCATTATATTTATTTGACGTGAAAGTCATCTTCGCTGCACACTGAAGTAAACTGCTGCTCTGTAATATGTTAAAGGTACATCACAAAATATGATAAAAGGCTATATTTTCATCTTCAAAAATTTAGGTGTGAATGTATTTTATCTCTTTTTTTATAGACATTCTTCTAAGCATTGGGTAATATAAGATTCTCACATCATGATAAACCCGAGGACAGATACCACAGTTTCATGATATATGAATATATCGTAAACATGTCGGACATATCGGCATTACAATACCAGTGTGTGCAATATTCATACCTCAACGGACTGTTTGGATCTCAATAACTGTTGTCTAATATATTCCAGGTGTTATAAACCTGTGTTTTTCACGCCAATGTAATATTCAACCAGTTGGATGGAGTCTTACGGTAGCTAACAAGGACTCTAACAAGCACTGGTTACCTGTGCTGCCGGTAAAACAACACATTTGTTACAATCAATTGCCTACTTATAGTTATTTTGAATTTCAATCACAGTTAGGTCAGGAATATCAGACCGTCATCATTGCAGAGTAAATAAGTACACCAAGGTGATGAGAGCTGGTTGATTAGTCAGGCTGTCTGCTGAGGTTGCCATCCAGCAGTCAGCTCCTTCACTGAAAATGCAGATTGTAGCTTGATGTTTAGGAGCTTTCTTTAAGCCAGCTGCTCTGCAGTGCACAGCAGTAACTTCAGAAGGAAGCTCAGGTCACCAACGGCAACATGCCTATCTTATTGTTATGTCCTTTTTAATTAGCTAATTTTTCTCAACTTATAAATACTATGAATAAAACAAGCACTCTTTCCATGCAAAAGCTTTGATGTGTCACTGATAGATTCATGACCAGAGTCAAACATGACAGAAATACCTGAGTACTGTTTTTTTTTTTTACCAATACTTTCCAAAATTTGTCATTTTTTATATTAAAAACAGAGTGATCAGTCAAGCTATTCTTTCCCCCCCTGCACTGATATTGTTTCCACAGCTCATGTATGTAAAGCGTGAGCACGCCGAGGCATGGGTGGTCACCTGCAGGAGGCATGATCCCAGCGTGCATCAGACCGCCGTGAGACAGCATGTGGTGCGTCCCGCCCTCTGTCGCACTCTGCAGCCTCTTGGGCGGTCGTCCGGGCCTCGAGCTGCAGGCAGAAAAACACAGCGCTGGCGTTAGTCATTAGGCCGCTCTCCATGCTGGGACTGAGATGGGTGGCCCAGCTAGACTAAAGTGTCCTTCAAGTCTGTAAACCTCTGATCCTGCTGAAGTGTCAACAAGCAAAAACACTGAAACATGAGCGCCTCCAGGAAGGCTGCTGTACAGCAAATCTGACCTCCCTGTGGATACGAGCAAGCAGAAAAGGAGTTTCCCTATGGCCTCCATAAAGCACCTCATTACTGTTCAGCTTACTCATTCATTTGTTTGCTTATTAAATGCGCTCGCCCGCCTCCTTCCCCTTCAGTCCTCTCCTTGTTTAGCCGTTTCTTTCCCCTTTTCCTTCCCCCCCTTCTTCCCCCCGTCATGTCACAAGTTTGCTCGACAACAGCTGTAAGTACGAGGCGAGACGCACGCGGTTTTCTTGTGCGTTCGCGTGCGAGGCTTGACGGAGCAGGACCGCGCTCGATCAATCCTGGAGGAAGTACGTGCAAAGCTGTCAGACATCACTCGGGCTCTGACTAAACGGTGTGAATGTCCTGACAGTGGAAATGACACGGGCCACGTCAGGCCTAATGACAACCAGCGTACCTCATCTCCGTTTCACAGCAGCTTGACACAACAGCAATCTGTGCGTCTGTCTGAGGCTGCGTGATATTAAAAGACAGTGAGCAAAAGAAGAAGGTGGAAGAGGAGGAGGAGGAAGAAAACGACGGAGAAGGGAGTGAAACCTGAGTGAAGAGCAAAGTTAAAGAGGAGTGAAAGTGAGACAGAAAGATGAAGAGGGACATAAAAAGAGAAAGTACATAAAAGTTTAAAAAAAAGGTGCAAAAGAGAAGGGTGAGGAGGGGGAATAAGCAGAGATAGACTAGAAGGAGCAGCTTCCTAGCGTGGGGTGTCTTTGAGCAGATTTTAATTAGAATCTAATCCAGCCGTCATTAAGGCCCCATAAACGAAGCTGTCAGTCAGGAGATTAATGGCGCCTCATTTGCATGTTGCATATAATTCATCAATTACCCAGCAGAAAGGACCAATCCCCTGTTGACACACCCACTGGCTGAGAGGGGGTAGATGAAGAGACACAAAAAGACAGGGAGAAAGAATGTGTAGCCACAAACTCTGGGAGAAAAAACAGGTAGCTGGAATATGTGTGTGTGTGCATCTGTGTGTGTGTGTGTGTGTGTGTGTGTGTGTGCGTGCGTGCGTGTGTATGAAGTGTTCAAAGGTTAATTTGATGAGCCGATGAGCTCCACAGTTCCTGCCCTCGGTTTTAATGAGTTGTTATTATTGTCTCTTATTATAGGCCCAGACTGACTGGGATGTGACAGCTGACATCAGATATCTCACAGAAACACACACCCACACTCACACTAACAGGAGCACAGGGAGCGACACGCACACAGATGCATGTAAAAATAGGGAGGAAAAAAAAAAAAAAAAAAAGAAGCTAGAGAGTGAGCAACGAGAGATTTGTGGCTGGTTTTTGTAAAGCTTTGACCTCCCCCTTACAGTTTTAGTAGATTCCGATTCAGCTTTGGAAAACTACAACTAAGAACATTCAGAATATTTCTTTCCAGCTTCCCTGTTGTGATTGGTCCATTTTTAACATGAAGAGTTTTGCTACTTTTAGCACAATTAGCGTGTCTGGCATTGATAACTGTAAAATGCACCAAGGCTAGAAACAAGTGGTAGGAATGCACCAATCAGGCTTCTGCAGGCTGGTACAGATTTTTATTTTTATTTAATTTTTTAGGTCTGATCTGCTAATCCCAAACTTCACAAATTCTGATTTATTTTTTATTCTAAGGTGAAAATACAAAAGAGGAAAAAATGTGCAGCAGAATATAAGATGATTCACATTTATGTATCAAAACAATACCTTCAATTGATTTCAATTAGAAATAAAAACTAGTCAATTCCGATACTTTGATGAGCGATCAGTGCATCTCATTCCCTAAGGAGAGCAGATCTTCACTCAGAGATTTTCAGACGGCTGCTAACTTTGCTAATTCCAGGATACTAGAGGTGATAAGGGAAAAGTTTGAAACCACAGTAGAATAAAACGGAGCAGATTTACTGTGATACAATTTATCTGAAGTCGGTTTTAGGGCCAGTTTGTTCCTCTGATGAAACGTCTCCAAACAAACCAATAATCCCTTAGCAGCCGGCTTCTTTCTGCACCCAAATAAATCAGATGCAGATTGAGAAAAACTGCTAAATTAAAGTAATATTTTTCTAAAAGCCTGAGATATACAGAGAGTGTATGCTACTCTTTGGCTTTTTTTTTTTTTTGCTCTGTCTTATGTCATGTTTTCATTTTTATGACATTTTGATGCATTTGATGTACGTTCGACATCTTTTCCTATAATTTTCCAAAAGTTACTTTGAATAATACTATTTTTTTAAAAGCTGTTTAACAACTTAAGTGGTCTTTTCCTGGGAAACATGCAAAAAGACTAATTTAAAAATCTAAAGTCTTCCGTAATAACTTTTCCATAAAAGGTTAGCACAACAATTACTAGGGCCAATTTTTTGGGGGGAAACCCAAAAAAAAAAAAAAAAGACTTGAACTTCCAAATCTATATCTGAGGGATACAGTTGTGACTATCTGTGTGAATGTGTGTGTGTGTGTGTGTGTGTGTGTGTGTGTGTGTGTGTGGTGCTTAGAATTTCAAATATTTGTTTTCAGCATCACACTGAGCTCAACAAAAGCAGGAAATGTATTTTTGGGTTTCATGTTTGGAGGTAAAGCAACACAGTTGGACAGGAACTGATGTTGAAACATGTCAAATTCACACAAACGCACACAGATGCAGAAGTGAAGATCAGCAGGGGGAAATAAAACGCACAGAGACCAGAGCCTGCCTTGTTTTTTACTGCAGCCGCTTCCCTTTCCCTTACTACTGTTTATTTGCACTCACTAATTAATGGCCTCTCTAAGTGTGTGTGTGTGTGTGTGTGTGTGCCAGTGTGCGCATCTCCATGTGTGTGTTGTCGGTGGGTGGGTGCGTTGTCTGCGCCTTTGTATATGTTGCATTTTTAAGGGGCATAAAGAACTGGAACCTAATTTTGTGTTTAGTCTGCAAGTACGTTGATACATCAAAGTGACCCACAGAGGGAGGTCTTATGTGTGTGTTGTGCATGCATGCGTGTTTGCGTGTGTGTGAGAGGTTGGAGAGCACCGGTTCCCTGAGGTAGGATTAATGAAAAAGCCTTTCATGGAAAAGTCATCAAGCTGAGGGGATGGAATGAGGGAGAGGAGGGAGGGAGCGGTGGGGAGGGGGGGGTTGAAGAGAGAAAACAGTTCATTGTGTGTGGATGTGTGTGTGTGTGTGTGTGTGTGTGTGTGTAGAGGAGGGGGTGTATGGCTTATGACCTCTTTGTCTCAAACTTTAATTAAAATCTCACCCAGACGTCCTCCTTCATGCCAACACTGTGGCCACACATGAACACACACACACCACACACATATTTTTATTTTTTTTTATTTTTTTTTTTATTTTTTTTTAGGGATAGGAAGGTAACCTGCACATCGAGTTCTGCCCTCAGAGCTTCTTCTCCGGAGTGTGTTACCTGAAACATGAAACGCCAAACATGGCAGCTGGAGCTTAGCACAGGTGGAATAGAAACAAAAACACAACCAAGATGACAGATCTCTCTGCTCTTTGCACACACACACCACACACACACACACACACACACACACACACTCAGAGTCAAGAAAAGTAATGAAAGAAGAGGAAGTGTTACAGTCAAAACAGTGGAACAGCTACTGGCTTGGAGGGACTGAGGTGGTGATAGGTAGCAGCTGTGTGTGTATGTGAGAGAGCAGGGGGAAAGAAAAGGGAGAACTTGCTCAAACAGGATTTTGTTTGGAATACATTAGCAGCGGTTTACAGCTCCCATCCTTTCAATCTGTGTTTATCACACGGGTTTGTATTCGCAGTCACGGTCCGGTTTGATAAATCATAACGTCGCAGGAAGACTTATGTTCCAGGTTGGAGAAAAGAGAGGGAGAGATTGATGTTGTGATAAATAAATAAAAATAAAAATAAAAAACTTGATGCATCACTATTAGCCTGTGTGTGTTGATGTCATGAAAGAAGCTAACACAGGACGTTTGATCGCGGCAAAAAAATTCAGATCCCCTAACCCGATACTGTTGGGCATTCCTTCACCGCATTCCAGGGTCAGGACGATGTCAGGACCGTGTGTGCGTGGGTGTGTGTGTGTGTGTGTGTGTGTGAAAGCATGTGTGCGCTTTCCATTAAAACCCGACACAAGAGAAGAGACGGAGAGGCCCTCTTTAGCTCATCGCACTCGTCTCTACAAAACATCAAAAGAGCATTGAGGTTAAAGTTGAGCCAGACTTGAACGCATCTGAACTTGGATTCTGTCCCAACACTGCTGAATGTGACCTGCCACACACACACACACACACACACACACCCACCCACACACACCCACCCACACACACACACACGCGCACACGCACACGTATACATACTCAGGACACCAGCTGCAGAAAGTTGCAAGGCTAAACTTCGTCACTGAAAAACAAAGAAACGGTACAAAGCTACTAGATTTTCACAGACATGAACAAATTTGCCTCCATCCCTGGTAAAAGTTATGCAAAACACTTTCAAATATAATTGTGTGAAATCCACAATTTCATCATAGTAAACATTTTTATCAGAGAGAAAAAACAAATAACAGTAGCACATTTATTGACACTCCTGCTGCTAACGTTTTGCATAAGTTTCTTTTGCCATCAGGACAGCAAGGTTGGAGGGATCTTTGAACTTAACACAATTTCTCTTGATCAGTCAGAGTCCTGGATCGTCTCTTCAGCTGATCCCATAAGTTTTCTGCAGGATTTTGGTTGGGGGACCGGGATGGCCATAGAAAAGATTAAATTTGAGTCTGGGGATTTGTTTTTCTGTTTGGCCATATGTTTTGGATCACAATCCTGCTAATGACAGCACATTTACAGTTTCCTGGCAGAGGAAACTTTTTTCCCCAATGGCCTGCTATTTCAAAGCTCTCATGATGCCATGCATTCTAAAATAAGGTCCCACAGCCTCACAGATCCTCCACCATGCAGTGGGCATGAAGTACTTTTACATATATGATGAATATGTTTCACACCACGTTAGCATTTTGCAACCTTTACATGTGGGATCCTTTCTTTTCCACGGCCATTAGCATCTACAACAACTCTTTGAAGAAACTTGGATGAGTTACAAAGTTCATACAGCATTTATGAATTGAATTATGATGTTTGTAAAGCTTGAAAAGCTACAATACAGTTTGGATTGTTACCTTGGGTGTCTGGACTACTTCCTTCCACTGTTGATTCCATATGAGCATTTATTAACATCAATATTTAAGGAAATGTGACTAAATATAATCAAAACGCAGTTGCACCACTTCATTCAACAACATTGGTGAAGAGACCTGTTCAATAAGGCGCCAGGTCTTTTTTTGGTGCACATTCTTCTGTATTTGAGTGACTGTATTCAGAAAAATGTACTGCTAAAAAGATGATAAGAATAAGATAGTTATGATTTTTTAACAATATTTTATCGACACTTTATCGCAACAAATTCAGCAAAATATTGTGATAAAGTTTCAAGTCCACGTCAGCCGTCTCTCACAGAAAGTCATGGACTACCAAGCTCACTTTCCATAGAACATGTAAATTTAGGAAAATTAGCTAGAAAATGAAATAAATGCATCAGTTACAATAGTAGGAACTGATTGGGTTACCAACATTCATGCAATTTACTGTTTTTCTTTAAAAGAACAGCAAGTATTCCTTAACACTGGGTACTTAACCCCGCTGAATAAATTCACTCCGTCTGAATGGATTTTGTGCTGCCGCAATAAAAAATGTTTATTACTCATTACGAACATCCAACAGAAGTGTCAGCAGCATCATGTCTGCTCCTTTTTTATTTTTTTTAGCAAACTAACTCTGATCTTAAGCATACGTGTCACACAAAATCCCAAGAAAGTTTATTTGCGGTTATCAAAATAAGCTTCATCGCTACTGCTGTAGGTCCGAAGCAGCGATGTTGATTTTGTGCAAATCTTACTGCATCTTTATCCGTTTTTAATGAAACTTTAACTTAAGCATGTCGTGTGCAAAAGATTGTCGAGCACAAATAGAGAACCCATGTGTTGCTCTTTAAATATTGTTCTGTAAAAAAAAAAAAAAAAAAAAAAAAGGGAGATGTTGTTCCACGGTACATCAGAACATTTTAATGTAATGCACGGAAGGAAAGACTATTTTTAACACTGCATACATAATGTCTACACATACATGTCACGAATACACCCAGTTTGACCTGAGCGACTTTGTTTGGCGTGCTCTCTCTCCAAATGGAGAATGAAACAATTCCTTTTGTGAGGGGGAGACGAGCAAAGGACGTCGGATCGGGTTGCCTCCTACACGCCGTGTTCCCTCGGTGGAACTAATGTCATTTAGCGGCAAAGCCAGCAAAACACGCAGGCGTGACCGTGCGAGTTGGTGCGCGCCGGCAGACGGCGAGGAAAGAGGGTGTGTTTCTGCGCCACCTATGCATGAATTACAACTGGAGTGAGGGTAAAGTTGGCCCATCTTCACTGTGTGATGAGTCGGTGGTCAGGCTGTGTGTGTGTGTGTGTGTGTGTGTGAACATGGCAGGACAAAGAAAAGAAGGTAAAACAATTATGAACAGAGACTTTGCTTCAATACTGAAAAAAGTGAAGAAATAGGAAATGGCCTGTACTTGTTTAGCGCTTTATCTAGTCCAAAGAACAGCAAAGCGCCTCACACTTTGCTCTGACATTCACTGAGTGTTTGAAGCAATGATTAAACAAGCACCCAAAAACATTTAGCAAAACCATCGGGCATCTCGGCTGTGTCTCTTCCCAACCTTTATCCTGAACTGGAAAATAATAAGTGATGTCTGTCTTAATCAGTAACAGAAATCTGAGCGAGTCTGTCAGAAAGCCACATCATCATATTCTCGGGGACTCTTCTTGAAACTTTTAGGCTTCCCTTCCGACTTTGACCCAAACCGTCTTGAGTTCTACTTTTTTTCTCTTTTACCTGCTACTGTACGTCTCTCCATCCACACAAGGGATCACTTAAAAACTTCTAATGCACTCGGTGAGGTGGCGGTGGTGGGGGTACTGATGCTAATGGCTACCGCAGCACATTTGAAGCCCTCAGACAAAGAATCAGGCGAGTTGTTTGAAGATTTCAGACGAGTGATGTTTTCAGATCTCATTAACTAAAGGCTGTTTGAGTGTTGTGTGGATAATTAGAGACGGCAGCGGCTGTGTATTTTCGGGGGGTTGTATAACAACGCTCCCATTAACACCAGACACAGGAGACATCCCGCAGCAACCAGAAGAAGAAGACGCATCCGGATTTTTGTCTTGGTTGGAGGGCTGCAAAAGCTTAAGAGCAGGTGGTTAATCCACAAGTTAAGGCTCGTCTCCAAACTTCTTGCTTCGGTTTTGGAAAAAAAAAAAAAAAACAAGGAGAACGTTTGCGGAAATAGGCAAGAGCTCCGCACGTCCTCCGCGTGTTCATCTGCGCACATCTCGATGCGGCCTCCATCCAAAGTTAATGGCAGGTGTAAATTGGATCATCCATGCTCCAAGTAGCAAGGATTAACCATCAAACAATACGAGTTCTCTAAACCAGAGATAATCCACAACTCCTCTGGATTCAAGCTCACGCTGTCACGAGCATGTGGTCTGCACAACAGCAGGCCGAGGCACCGGGAAGCCACAAATCCCAGCCAATTTAGTCCCCTTTATCCAAACATCTCTGCGCCACGCTGGAACTGATGACCCATGCAGTTGGTCACCACCGGAGTTCTGCAAAACACCTCATTTACATAATCGCATCATAAATACAGAGAATTCATTTAATCATCTCCTCTGTTCTGATGCTCAGGGCTAAAGAGTGTTGATATGATAAGACAGCAAGTTATTAAGGAGGGAGAGAGGGAGGCAAGGAAGATGGGAGAAGGAGAGAAAAGGAAGGGGATCAGCGAGTGAGTGAGTGAGCTTGTCCTGATTTAAGCTGCCGCTTGGGGCCAAATGAAAATTAATTAATTTCTGTGAAGAATCAATTTCTCAGAATGACAGTGTCAGATTCAATGTGTGCAAGTGAGAGTGTGTCAAAGAGAGAGTGTGTCAGAGTGAGACAGAGATAACAGTAAGTGATAACATGACAAACTTTTTGAGAGTAGGGTTTTTTTTTTCCTTCTTATTAGGATTACAAAAATTCATTATCGCCAACATCGCCGCAGCCATCAAGACGTTTATCATCCAATAAAATGGTAATTAGTTACAGGCCTGGAAGGAGAAGAAGTAAGGCAAGTAGGCATGGACCAGTTACCAGCATCAAGGTATGCTAATGTTTTTAAAAAAAAGTTACGCTCTCAAAACGGCAAAGATCTGCCCTCACACCATTCCAAGGGGTTTAAAGTCCTTCTCGTGAAATGACATGAAAGAAGCCGGTGTTGGAGAATGAAGCAACGCCGTCTCTCCTACACGTGTTGCTGTGCACTGCTGGCCAGCTGGCTGACAGACGACTCCTATAGCTTTCTTTTGGGCCTCCGAGAAAGAGGTTTGATTGGTTCAATTTCTCCTTGCAATAAAAAGTCATGGTGAGGAAATTTGTGGACTGTCACCCATCTTTCCTACTTAAGTTAAATCTGACTTGAAATTACAATCTGTAATGAAAATCAGCAACTTTTGTGACGTTTCTTATTATGAACTAGTCAGTTTGAATAAACTTGTTAACTCTAATTTTGTCTGCAAACACAATATCATGATTGTTTAAGGGTAATCTGTGTAGCTGCACTAGTTAAAGCAAAAAAAAAAAAAAGACAATGAGAATACATTTTCACTTTGTGCCATTCACCACCATCACAATAAAAACCACTAAATATCCAAATGCAATTTCAAGTATTTTTCATCTATGTCCATCTGACAAGTTTTGGGATTTCTTTTAATTTTTCGGAAAGTTTGTCAAAAATGTTCCAAAGAAAATGAGGTGGAAGCTGAAAGTCCTAGGCGTAATGCTACTTGGCAGGCTTTTGGTTGGCGCTTGCAAAGCAGCCAATCCAGGAGCGGCATTCATTTTTCTTGCCGCTGATTGGCTGTTCCTAAAAGAACGGAGATGAGTGGATTTTAATTCATGCGGTTCTGCTAAGATGGGTTTTCACTTTGCGTATTAACTATATGAAAACATATTTGGTGTTTCCACTGTTAAAATATAAGCATTTTTGAAGGGGCTCTTAAGTATTCACGGATGCTAGCTTTGACCCCGGCTGTGACCCCTAGCCCCGTGAATACAGGGGGTCCACTGCTTTGACTGTAACGTTTGAAACTGATAATAGTAACAAAATAAAAACATAATATAACGTTTGACTGCGACAGACTGGCGACCTGTCCAGGATGTCCCCCGCCTCTCGCCCGGAACGTTAGCTGGAGATAGGGACCAGCACCCCTCCCGACCCCACTGAGGGACAAGGGTGTTCAGAAAATGGATGGATGGATGGATATAACGTTTGAAAACTAGTGTTCCTGGATATGTTTAAAACCAACTATAAATATGGAAGAAATCATATTTACAATTTTGACAATCAATATTATAAATGGAGTTTACAAGATTTCATCGAGTTATATTGTTTTTACATAAAGAGTGAATTTTAACCAACGTGATGATACTGTGATGATCTAATACTGGCCCTTGCCTATTTCCAATGCATTTAACAAAACTGGCAGAAAATCATTAAACTAAACCTGGAGTCTTTTATCTACTAATTCAACTTCCGAAGTTCATCAAAACACATTTGTTGGCATCCTAATCTTTTATCTCCATTAACAGTAAGCGATAACATAACAAACTTGGCCTTCAACGAGCCTCATTTACATTAAAACGAGTGGGAGCGGTTAGGCAAACTGGGAGGAAAGTGACATGACAAACTCATACAAAAGGTAATAAAAGTTGAAAATGAACACAAATAAGAACAGTAATTAAACTCATTATCTTTCAGCTTTTTAAAAGTGAGGTGAGTTAAAAACAAAAATAAACATTGCTGCACCAGTCGCACTTTAAACAACACCGGGATGAACCCTCCGTGTGCCCCCGCCGTCACCTCCACCTCCCCCAGCTCACCTTGCATTGGTGCAGTCGTTGAAGAGCGTCTCGAAGTCCTGCCTGGAGATGAGTTTGCACCGGTTCACCCCGGGCTGGATGGCTCCCAGCCCCCGCAGCACCCGGACCTGCTCCACGTTGCACACCACCGGACTAATGTCCAGCCGCTTCAGCTTGGTGTAGACGGTGTGGAGCCCGCCGACCAGGTGCTTAAGGAAAACGTCGAAAGCCTGCGGCAGACAGATGAGCTCCGTGCCTTTGACCGTGAACGAGGCCAGCTTGGCCCCTTTCACCTCCACCAGCTTGCACTCGTTGTTCTGCGGCGTGCTCTCCACGGGCGACGCGGTGGCGTACACGGGCTTGGCCCCGGCGGACAGCGGGGTTCCGCCGCCCTTCAGCGGGGTCCCGTTGGGCAGCAGGAGGTCCGCCCGGAACTGGTGAAGCAGCGCCGGGTGCGCCACCGGTGGAGCCGGGGAGGACGCGGCGGAGGTGGCGGCGGGTGGCGGAGAGTTGGTGGCCGGGGAGACGGAGCTCGGTACCGGGTGGTGACCGAGTGGAGCAGCGGGAAGCAGAGTCGGAGTGGCAGGAGTTGCCATGGTAGTCATTGTCGGTGAAAAAGAGCGCAAGTTTAAAAAAAAAAAAAAAAAAAAGAAAAGCAAAAGTTCAAGTCAACTATTATGGAAAGTAAGTTTGGGAGCGTGAAGTGTGCATTGGGCGTCTCTGGGAAGAGAGGGGAATAAAAAGAGAAGAGAGGAGACACGGTCCGTGTGTGGAAAGGAGATCACATTATTGAATCAGAATGAGCGGAGGCTTGACTCAGTGGAGATGCTACTGTCAAATTATCATAAGGAGGAGGAGCCTGGGCTGATTCTTAGACAGTGAGAGAAAGGAGAGGGGGAGAGAGAGAGCAAAGATTAGCCTACTTAAACTTTTGATAAGCTTATTTATGAGAAAACACACCTTCACATTAAAGCCTCTGATGAGACTTGACATGCTTCTGGCATACAATCCGGGGTGTTTATGTCATTTCTAGAGATCCTCTTAAATCTTTAAGATTAATTAATGCATCATGATTGGAAGTAAAATGGATTACATTTTGAAAACTCACATCCGTGTTTATGATGTAAAGACAATATGGCGCTCAAGAACTTTAATTTAAAAACAAAAATGGAGAAACAGTTTCGGTTTGTTGCAATTCGAAACAAGAATCTAATAATCAGTTGTTGTTTTTTTCTGCCAAATGCCAATTTGTATTTTTTATGCCCAACTCCATAGACTTAAGTTTTTTTCAATGACTACCTAAAAAGTAGCTGAGAAATAGTTTTGAATTCAAATGAAAATGAAAGATCTTCAAAATCTACCCATTTATGTGTGAAAGTACTTGTCTCTGTCCTTTATCTAATAATTATTAATCTCCAAATTAATTACAGGATCTAAATATAGCCCAATGTATGATCCAAGTAATAAATAAGAACAAACAAAATAAAGTTTTTCAGTATTTCAAATTTCCAAACTCTGGGCAAAACACCTTGTTCTTCCTCTCACTTTTTGCCACTGTAACATGTTTTTAATGGTAGTTATTAATTAACAATGTGACTGGAATAAAGACATATTTCAAATGCATTTCCTGCTGATAAGAGTGACGCAAGCAGTTATGAGGTTGTAGGGGCTGTTATATTATACTTTTGCATAAAAGCACTATTTAAAAACTGCCTTTTGTATTTCCTCTGGTTATTTTTCTTCATAGTCTGAAACACATATGTACATTCACAAAATACAGAGTACATTCACAAACAGTGTGACTATACTTGAAGTGTAACATACTTCAAGTGTTTCTCTCAGTTGGTTGTTTTCGCTTGCTGTCTCTTAAAATACGTATTTCTCATAAGGCTGGCATTTGTTTAAATACAGAATTGTGATTATTGCCATATTGTTGCTTACATAATCAAAGGGAAGACTGACTTGACTGTTGTCCAACAGAACTTTATGTAAAGCCACAAAAGGTCAGTGCTAAAAATAAAGCTGGCTGATAAGAATGCTGTATCCACTGGAAAGTTTAGCGAAAGAAAAAAATGTGTTCATGTGAAGTAAGAGGAGAAACAAACTTTAGAGGATTTTGAAGAAAGTCAGAAAGGCAGGGGAGATTTGCCAGGTGTAAAATTGAACCAAAGACAAAGGCAGAACCATTTTACCTGAGCTTAGGAGAAAAAGGACTGCAGTGAGCACATATTATTTGGCCCATTGAGAATTTTGTTTAAAAAAAAATCTTTGTTTTTTAATTAGGTTAATGCAGAATCTCAAGTTGGGCTTTCATTAACTGTAAACTATCAGAATTAACACTACAAATGCCTGCTTTATACCACTTCATGTGCAATGAATGCACATAAATGACTACATACAGTAAATGTTTTTTTATTTTATTTTAATTGCTGTGATAAATGTATTTTTTTGTTGATATTCAAATGTACTAAATGGACTTTTATGTCTTGAGAAAATCTGACTGAATAGGCATTAGGATTTAAGTTTAACTTGTGAAAGTGTTTTGAAAAGATAACCAGAATTTTAATCAGAGATGGATTTGACCAGAACACTTTTGTTGGTCCGTACGCTGTCACAGCCCACCTATCCCAGATCGGCCTACCAACTCTCTTTGACTTTACTGAGAGGAGGAAAAGATTTTCATCAAAGGTTTTCTGCTTCCCCCCGCACCCTCAACTCATAAAACAGGCCCTGACTGTGAAGAAATGCCTATAGGTTTCCAATTAGTGCTTGACCTTTATGTGATTTGAGTGTTATTAATAAAAGCTTGCAAAATGAACGGACGGGGTGATGGTAGGGGTGAGGGGGGAGTATGCATCATTTTAAATTACAGCTGTTTTTTTAATCCGAAAGCAAGAACACTCGTAATGAAACGTGGGAGAAATCATGTAGCAATTATACCTGATTTCATCATGTCATGACAGATGCGCGAGCCCAGAAAAATTAAGTCGGGTCTCTTTTTCTGTCAAAGAGATGGCTCCGTTTTAAGTTTGTCGCACCTGCTGTTTGTTAAATCTGGTATTTGGATGAGACTTAACAAGATCAGGCACGTTGGGGGGGGCGATACGTTTTTATCTTTTTTTTTCTCTATAAACTGAGCTCCTTACCTGCTCTCTGTACAGGCTCTAACACATCCACACGCTGCCATCATTTACATAGAGCTTGCAGTCCTTTCAAAGTGGCTTTCACGGAACATTGTGTTGATAATGATCTTCAGGGAGAGAGAGAGAGTCACAGATCTCCAGAGACCATCTCACCATAAGACAAGAGGGAAGAGGATAAAACTCCGACTGTTCTCCAACTCAAAGGACTTGAACACTCTTCCCCCCCTTCTCTCTCTCTCTCTCTTTCTCTCTCTCTCTCTCTTTCTCTCTCTCTCTCTCTCTTTCTCTCAAATAAGCCCTCTTGTGTTTTTTAATTGGCAGAAATTAATCTTTAGGATGTAGATGGTAGATTTACATTCATTAAAAGTCAAGAGAGGAAGCCAGGCTTGATGCTAATCAAATCTGCTTAATTATGCTTAACATGAGTATCTCCAGGGGAAGAGAGAGAGAGAGAGGGGGAGACGGAGAGAGAGATAGCTAACTCGAACTTTTTACTTTTTTGCCTTTGATAACTCCTGCTGAGTATGGCCTTTTCCTCGCCAAAATGAAATGTCACGACTCTCTTTCTCCATCTGCAGAAAACACACAGATAAAGCCGTCTGTGTAAAGCAGAGCCGATTCATGTCGTAAGTTCCCACCGCAGAGTATTTAATAGGTGTTAAAATGTTCTGATCCAACCTCTTAGGCTTATTCTTTGTAACACTCTGGGTTAAAAATAACCCAATGTGGGATATGTTGTGAATCCTGTCCTGACTTAAATGTGTAGCGATCCTGCCTGAGTAATTTAACGCAGCAAAATTGTGTTATGGGTTTGACCCAGCATACTGGGTTAGGTTTTCAGCAAAAAAAAAAAAAATAAATGTCTTAAAGCCAGAAATATTTCACTTTAAATAAAGTAAATGGTCAGGTATGCATTTCATTTACAACAATTGCACACTTATTATTTAAACAAAAATAATAGCAACAAAATAGTTAAATTCCAATGCAGGATTTTACAAAAAAAATTCTACTTTTTAAATTTAAAAAAGCTCCTGATTCGAGATAGTTAACATAAGAATCATTGATATAAGATGTAATAAATTGGGAGTAATGGCAACATGAACAAGCAAGTGTCACAGGGTTTTGTTGGCTTTAGTAAATACAAATAGTTAACTACTCAACTAAGACAACTTCATATTAAACTAATAATTGAATATTGAACATATTAACAAGGCAGAGTTGTTTATTTTCCAGGAACATAACATTTTATAGCACAATTAAGTAACTATGCTACCATCAGTTGGTATAAAAATGCTGTATATATCAAATATGAGTTAAAAGAAATTTCACTTCCTGATTTAAAGCCAGGGCTTCTGTCTCTTTAAAAACTGTTCCTTCTGAAGCTCTACCTTCAGGAAGTCATCACAACATCTCTCCTCTATTAACCCTCTAACAGCGTTTTAGCCAGCGTTGCACTGACAAGTAGCTTGTTTAAGGAGTTGAGTAGATACGTAGTTTCACCAGGTGTTTGCTAATTGATGCTGGCTAGTTTGAAGGAGCTGAGTGGGGATATCGCGGGGGAGAAGCTTGGCAGTTTTGAAATTGCATCTGAGGATGAGCTGTGCCTCAAAGGCGGTGCTAGGGCCACACAGGCGCTTTGACAGCTGAGTGGTTGTCACAGGAGATGAAAGGATTTCTCAAACATGCATGAAGAATCAAGGGAACACTCCAGGTACGTTTGTGATGAGGGAATTATGCTATAACATGATGCAAAGCTCAAAAATGTCAACTTTACCTAATAGTGCCCCTTCAAATGCAGCTACAAGTTGATTAACAATCTCAAAGCTAAATTCCTCAGAGCACATTGGAGAATAGTTGCATGATAAACAAAACAAAGAAACAAAACAAAGAGTAGAAAAGATTTGTAGTATCAGGCATGGAGTCAAGGCCAGTTCTTTTGAGACCATTGCTTCCTCAAGTCCTTCATCCCTTGTTGCTAATTTAGCAATTTCTATATTTTGTAGGTAATCAAACCCTTTCAGAAACACTTTTTTTTTCAATAAAGCAGCAAATCTAATAACTTTATTTGGTTGTTAGAGATTTCCACAGGTTCTAGCATAAAGGTATTGTTCGTGCTGTACTCAAAGAAAATAGGTACCACAATGCACCCTTTAACTGTTCCAAAACACTCACAGGTTACCCAGACTTCATGTAGTCCCTCTCATCTTAAATTAGAGTAGCTTCCAAACCTCTGTTTCCAGACTGCCAGTGAATTGTGTACGCATGAAGCTGCCACTGAATTTAAAAAGCCAAACAAAAACATGTAAGTATCTTGCAGGAGGCTCTCTTTCAGGTCACCTTTGCAAATCCCGAGCCTGGAAAAAGACGATCACGCAAACAATCTGGTGACGTCCTTCAGTCACTTGCGAAGTCTTTTTGGGGGGCAGCCTATAGCTACTTTCCTTTCTACACACATAGCTTGTGTATAGCTACCACATCTGCTTAGTATGTATATCTACTTAGGTCAAAGCAAGTAAGTAGCTTACTCTAGCATGTGAAAGGCTAATCTTATCTTAAATTCAATCCTTATTGTAACTTTATCCACACAACCGAATCCCACCGACATTATTGAATGATCAGCATCATTTTATTACGTCATTTTATGTTTTATTCTTTGCGTGACACTGATCGGGCCACTGTGAGGTTAAAAATAGTGAACGCGAGGTTATTTGTTTTCTACGGTAACAAACTAGGTTATAAGTTTTTATTTTTGCTTCTGTCCCAACAGCATAAAGCCAGCATTTGGCTTTAAGAAATAACCCAGCAGTCTTTTGTGATCAATATGTAAGGTGTATATTAATGCTCTACAATGAACACAGGTAACCACAGTAACATAAACAAGAGGCTGGTGAGTAATGTCCCACCTTTAGGAAATCTGCCTTTAACCTTGAGTGCAAGGTCCTAATTTAATTACATTGTGCATTTTAGCTCATCCATCCACAATCTTGTAAGCAGCCACAGTGTAGGTTGTATTGTGCAGTGGTGTGAACCGACTTTGTCTCAAAACAGAAGGTCACGGGTTTAATTTATGGAGCATCCATTTAATATATGACGAGAACAATGAACTCATTTAAATTCCTACTTTGGACAACTTGCTAAAACAACCTCAGCCCGGTTTGTTTTTTTTTTGTTTTGTTTTGTTTTTTTCTCAGATCTTTGAAAGTAGGAGCAAAGTTATCACGACAGCGTTATGGATTTTGTAGGTGAACAACTTTGCAGCGTTATTTATCTGTCTTCAACATCTAATATTACTCCTGGAGTTCAGCGCGAACTCAGTGGAGTATTCTGTCTTTGAAGTGTTTAAAGTTCCTTGAGACAGTAGAAGCCTTTCTATCTTCAGTGCCGTGCAATGTGTTCCCCTTTCACGGAGTTAATTAATGTTTTATATCTCTCTCAAATCCGCTGTATGATGAGGTTTTACCCTCCAAAATCTGCCTCGCGTTATTTTACAGCATTAAATGTGATTATCTCCCTTAGTGTAGTGTAGACTGTGTTACTGTAAAGTTTTTTCCACGAACCACGTAAACTCTTGGGATTTTTTCTGTTTTGTTCAAGAGGCAAAGAAAAAAAACAAACAAAACAACAACCTAAAAATAATTGAAAAAGATCTTTTTATGTTTTTCACATTTCAACCACATTTTATTATGATTTTATGCAATAAGCCATAAGTAGGAGAAGTGTAAAAGTGCGTCAATGAGTTCTACAGCTCAGGTATTAGAAGCTATCCATTACATAACCGTTACATTAGTCATGCACTCCAAAAATAGTCTCCATATAGAAACTGTTGAAAGAAAGCAGCAAGAGGCCTGATTTACAGTTTACCACAAAGAATGTAGGCGACACAGAAAATGTGTGGAAGAAGGTCCTCTGATCAGATGATCCAAAAATTTTACTTCTTTGCAAAATGTGCTCACAAACTAGCACTGCAGCCCCCACACCACTGAACACTGGTGGTGATGGCAGCATCATGCTGTGGTGATGTTTTAAAGCTGGTCAGAGCTGAGGCAAAGCTGGATGGAGCAAAAAACTGTTTAGACCCAGTCGAAACCGCAGTGGACTTCAGTGGTCAGAGCAAATTAATGTTTATTTGTAAAAACAAACAACAACAAAAGTGGACACCATATGTATATTTCTGTACTTCAGTTTTGTGCTCTGGTTTGCATTGGTCTATCACACAAAACCACAACAAAATATTAAAAATATCTTCTTTTTTTTTTCAAAAGCACATTATTGCTTTATCGACCAAAGCACACACACACAAAAAAAACCACTCTTCCGCAGAACCTAATTCATGTTCCAGACCTCCAATTTTAACAGTTCACATTTATGTTGCCATGGAGCCATCGCGAGCCAAAGAGACAGAGACGATGCTCATGTTGCGTCTCTGTTTGAAACCAGAGCTCTGGTCCTCTCCACATGTCTGTTTTGGCCAGCGAGGAGCGACAGCATGAGGGAAATGTGTAGGTGGTTAGATCAGCCGATGAAGTGTAAATACCACTCAATCTGTTCTCATTAGAGGAGCAAAAACATACGAATCACTTCGCCTCTATTAAAAATGCCCCTGGGTCCCCGATTGAGAGCACGTGCGCGTGTGTACGCGTGTGTGTGTGTGTGTGTGTGCGTGAGTGCATGGATGTACACGCATACATGTGGTTGTGTGAAACAGAGGGAGGTGCTGGTGGAGTGAGGGGGGTGACAGAATGATGTTTTGGCATTTGTGTCTGCAGTGAGGAACTGAAATGCCACCACCATCAATGCTGCTTAATTCTCAGAAACAAACTCTTAATCTGAACAGACAATCCGTTCCGACAGCTTCTGTTATGATTCAAATCAACTTGGAGTGAAGGGTGTGTGTGCATGTGTGTGTGTGTGTGAGTGAGTGAGTGAGAGAGTATGTCATTGTGTTTTGGTATGTGATTAGGTTTCTGTGTGTGCTCGTTCCCCAGCCCCCTGTAAGTGTGCGACCAAGACATCACACATCCAATCCGCATTCTCCTATGATAATGTGGATTGATTATGGATATGATAATGAGAGGCCGGCGCGGCGTCGCGACCTTCACAAGGTCTAATTGAAACAAGCGTTGGTCCTCCGAAGCACTTATCAAGTCACACAGCACATCATTAATCACGGAGAATACAAGCTGTCAGAGTAACGCGCACACACACACACACGCACTCTCACACATCCTCTATATTCTTTTTCTGTTTTCCAAACATACACAAATCTTCTCTTTCACACACACTCACGCACAATGTGAGCTGTCACTACAATATCCCCGGTATTGTCTTCTTTTAAGGAGAGTGGACAGCTCGTCCACCCTCCATCTCTATTTTCCCTCAGAAAAAGTTGAACAGGCTGATGAAGTTGAACCTAAAAAAGAAAATAGGAGAGGCAAAAAAAGAAAGAAAGAATGGAACGAGGGGAGGCTGGCTTTTAAAGCATTTACACAAATCTGAACAGCTGCCCGCTTTTTAGCCAAACTCGCCTGAAATTGAATTAACTCAGGTTGTTTTACTACCTGGTTTTATTAGGAGACAATTTAACAACCAAATGTGATTCCAATGTTTGATTAAGCCAGCATATGGTGCCTACCTGTTAAACACAATGTGTTCAGGAGCTCAACGCCTCAGCGAGTCCCGGGAATAAACTAATAAACCCAATATCATGTTAGTCATTACATAGTCCAAAACACAAAATTTCAATCTGACAAGGAAAAAAAAAGGTGTTTTCATTATTATCATAGAGAAAACTCAAGGGAGATGGCATGCACTATTTTAATATTGCCATCAACTTTGCTAATTGTTATTCAATTAACTGCTTTTGTTAATGAAACCAATTAATACATTGAAACAAGGAGGAAGATATATGATTATTATGCGTCTGTGCAGAGTGCAGCTAATTACATCTGTAAATCAATCAATCCCACATTAATCAGTTTGGAAAACGTCCAAAAACAACAAAGTCACTAAAAGACTTTGAAAGTTTCTTTTTAACATATTTTGATTGCCATCCCATTATCCTGTCTAATGATTGTTAACGATCCTTTGAAGAGTTTATGATCCAATTTCCTTGCTATGAATTTAATTGGGACCTAAATAGTGTCTTACAGTGTCGAAGTCTGCCCAGTTTTTTAATCAACAGTGATGTATCGGGGAAGGCACTAACAAGGTCACAGAACTCCTCGCCGGGCAGTGACGGGCCCTGAAGCTTAATGCCTGCTGAAGGATGGGGGTCAGAGAGGCTTGATCGGTTACAGAAAACCAATAGATCAATCACCGTTCGTGCAGGAAACACGGACCTTTCCGGATGTAGATAGATCTGTTGGATTCTCTGCTTTTCTCTGCTCAGACGAGAATAGTTGTACGATTATTCTGTTGCTTTGGTCAGAATTATGGTTGCTTCAAAATTATTCATGCCCCCCTGGCAGAATTAGGTTTGGTGTTGATTTCCATTCAACCAAGTTGTTTGTTTCTGACAGGAAATGGGAAATCCTTCTTTTATTATGTATTTTCCAGGCACATAGTACCATTTTAGAGCACATTCGACACCTTCAGTTGTTAGAAAAATATTGTATTAATGAAATTTGACTGCAGTTTGACACCTTGAAATTGGCCTGTGTCTCTTTAAGAAGCTCCTCCTCCTTCCAACACCTTCCAATCCGATAACACATGTTGGTAAAACTCAGTAATTAAAGTAAACCTCGATCTGCTTAACTGTGAACCAGACATAGATCAATACCTAAAACATGCGAAATACATATGAACATTAGAAAGTTACTGCTAAAAAAAAATATATATATATATTCTTCTCCAGCTATTGCCGCTTAAACCACTAAATATATAGCAGTTTATTGGAGACTTGATGCAAAATCCATTGATATGAGATCAAATGTTTCGAAAGTCATGAAAATTCCTAAAATGCTCTATTTAAGCAGATTTTTATTGGCTTTCATTTCATTACAGGGATCTTCTTTCTTTCACACCTGCAGAGCCTTCCTGAGTCACTGAACTGCATTTGCTTTTAAACTCACATTAAGTGAATTAACCACACAAAAAAGTTTAAGGAAACTTGTTCAGTGTTTTTGCTCAGAATAAAGGTGAAACCCATAAAGAAAATATCAACAATGAAACTTGTTGAGTTCAAGAAACTGAAGTTGTTTTGCGAATTAAAAAAAAACATCCTGGGTGATCTTTGTTTTGATGTCTTCTATTAAATCTGAGAAGAAAAATAAACATTGCCTCCTCGTTGAAAGACTTTTGCTCGATAATGATTTTAATAAGGTTTTTGTTTTGCATTGCCTCTGACTGCTTCTTTAAAACTGTATCAAAGATCTACTCTCTAGGCTGAAACAAAATTTGAGCTATTCTTCAAAGGCATTCTTCAAAGGTCACACAAAATCATTCCAAGGGTCAAAAATGAGCCCAGAGCGTATTTTGGACACCACTGGCCTTAACTTTCTTAACTTTGATATGTTGCTGATGCTTGGGATCGATCTATCCCTAATGTCTTCCTCACCGATGTATTCTACGATTAAAACGCAAAACCTGCTTTTTCTAACGTTTTTTTTTTTTATCTTTTATGTCACAGAAGATAGTAATTTCCAAAAATAAAAATAAAATAAAAACATTACTTGTTCAGACCATCCCATGCAAAAATCTGATAAATAAAATCTTGCTGATAGGAGGTAAATGTCATGTCGGCCATCGTGATACAGTTGGTTACCCTCCAGCTGCAAAGATCCAAAAATACACATCAGATCTAAAGTTTTTAGGGCTTGTGCAGAGTACCTCCCAAGTATTTGCATTTGTTTTCCAAAAAAGTTCATTACCTGCATCTTCATACTTATTTTAATCCTTACAAAACCCCAAACAACCCCCTTCCAAAGAATGTCAGAAACTATGCCAGATGTGCCATTGTGGCAATGTAACAAGTCCCCGAACTAAGCAGGCTCTTAAGAACCTGCTGCTGGAAAATCAGAAAATCTTATGGTCTTTTTTAATTTTCTATGGAAAAACAAATATAAAAAAACAAACAAAAAACCCCCCCCCACAAATTTGTCCCATGAACCTTGGCCCCCAGGCTATTATCTCTGCTAAGCCTGGAGGGATGGATGGCCGGCATCCTGCATGTTTTAGTTCTCTCCCTGGTTTTACACACCTGCATCAATGATGGCTCGTTAGAAGACCTAAGGAGAACACTGACTTGCTGAGGAAATTGTTACTACCACTAGGGAGAGAACTAAAACATACAGGGTGCCAGCCCTCGAGGACCGACTTTGGACACCCCTGGTTTAGACGATCTTTTCTTTTTGTTCAGATGTTAGTTTTCAACTGATGTACAAGTGTTTGCATCAGCATCCTCTGGCGTGCAGCAACATTTCATCCTGATATCGTCCGCTCTTGTACATAAATGTGGTTTCGACAACAAGCGCCTCATTTGCATGTCCGTGTCATCTAACATGAAAGAAAATGGTCATGAAGGACCAATAAAGCCTCAGACAAAGACTCGTCTCGTGAGGACGACCAATAAACACGCTTGTTCGTCATTAAAAGTAATTATTGACCTATAAACAAAAAAACCCACGCGAAAAGATCTTTGAACTTTCGTTCGACTTTGCGTCAAAATGGAGCAGATGAACTGTTTCTTTTATAGTTCTCGTGATTACGACGTGGTTGTACCTTGGCTTTGGAAAAATATAAACAAACCACTGTTTCTCATGCATGAGAGACGGCTAATCAGTCTAGTCTAATTGTTTTTTTTGTTTTTTTTTATAATAACGTACACCTGGACTGTAATTGCGCCGCGTGTCTCTCACTCCAAAACGAGACTGCCCTCATTTATCAGAAAAATAATCCTCAGCACCGGATAATTATCAGACGTACGAATATAAACACCTTCAGAAGTTTGGACGCGAGGAGCCGCTCGCCTGCTAGGCTGATAGCAGTCATGTGACCTGACCGGTGCCCTAGTTGAACACCTCTTAGATGTTTATGCATATGCGGACGCTAATCTCTGTTAGGACTATGGGATTTGGGAATATTTTGTTTAACAGAGATCAAAGTAGCTGGCTTGGATAAAGCAACAAAAAAAAAAAACCCTCTGCACAGATCAAACAGACAGCAATGCATCTTGAATCCCACGCCCTTAGTAGCCCAATCAAGCCATGCATAACTCTTTTTTTTTTATGTAAAAAGATTCCACCTTTATCAACATCTTATGAAGCTCGCCCCTCAGCCCCTCCCCCGCCCACAGAGACGAAGGGTCTGCTTTGGATTGCGAACTATCGAGGAGAGCCACTGCTGCACCAGATCTCATGCCTCTCACGCTTGGATAACATGATGCTGGTGTTCAGGAACAGACAGATACTGTGTTCAGAGATCAAAGCAGCAAGTGCGGAGATTTACAATCTGCCAGTCAACGCGGTGAGACAACGCAGAAGACAGAAGTGCTTACCCAAACACTCCTGTGCACTTGCTGGCTTTCTGTGCGGTGTGCCTGAGAGGGGTGAGGCGTAGCTGTCAGATGGCTCAGGGGCTGCTCATTTGGAGCCACTTCTTAGCTTAAGCTCACACAGCGAATGGGGCACGCACACACACACACACACACACACACACACACTCGTGCCAGATACAAGTCAGGGTTGATAGGGGAGCACATATATTGGCCTGTAAATGTTCTGTGCTCTCAGCATTTTCCCTTGTCTAGAAGATGAATAGAGTTATTTTACACACCGCGGGCAAACAAAACAATGCTGTCTGGTTAGATGCGTGATCCGAGAGATTTCATTCTGGGAGGGGATCAAAGATGTGCTTTTGTCAACGCTTGCAGTTCTAATTCGAATTATTTCTGTGGATACAGTTTAGAGCAGAGATTTCAGATCAACAGGATATCCTGCTCTTATGAATGACCTCTGATACCTTTTTTTTGTTTTTGTTGCCGGCCCTGGATATAATCGCCCCTCTATTGTTTGTAAACGGCATTGTGCAACATTATCAGTCAGTTATACCCTTCCACCTAGTCCGACAGGAAAGATAATTTCCGTTGTAAAAATATATAATACACTAAGAACTGTTAAATTATTTCAGTACTGACCCCTCCCCTACTTACTCAAAATAGCTCAACTGAAACAAGAAGTCTTGGAAAGAAGGAGTTAAAAAAAAATAAAAAAAATCAGATTTTAAATTATATTTACCCTAAGTTCAGCATCCGTGATTCAGAAAAACTAAAGTTAAATCCAAAAATGTTCTTAAGCCACGTCAAGGCCTGATCAGGGGGCGAAAAAAAGAAGCATACATCTCCACCTTGTGGTCACAAATATTACATTTTTATAGTTTATTATATATATATATATATTTTTTACTCATAAGTGTCACAAGTATTGAAAATGTTGAAAGGATATTGTTTCAGTGAAAGAAATATACAAGTACAACATCTAACAATACATGAATATTCATACATATGTGACAAAAATAAGTGAAAATTTGCACATGAAAACTGCAACAAAAGTTGATGGTAAATATATATATATATATTTTTTTTTTTCTTGAATCCAGGCTGGGTGTTCCTGCCAAGTGTAAGATGCCGCAGATTGTTTGAGAGACAGATGATCTCATTTCAGCAGAGGCCCAGTACCACAGCAGACAGAGGCTGATGCCTCTTTATATAAAAACCCCAAGCATCATAGTGCAGAATCAGAGGAGATGACAATATGCCAAAACAAACCAATCTCAGACTCGGGAACAGTCCACAATCCTAACTTTGGGGGATGAGATCTTTTTTCTTTTCATCCTCAGTTTGTGCAGTTCTCAGAAACCTAAGAGGAGATAATAAACAAATTGCATAATTAACATTCTGAAATAAGACAGTTGCAACCCTAAAGAGGCACCATGATGTCCAAGAATCAACAGCTTTCTGGATTCTTCCGAGGTTAATTTACATGTTGGTGTGTTTTAGGCAGGAATCTCAATAACAGGCTGCTTCAAATAGAAGGCAAGAAGCTTTAGCTGTCATTAATCTTTATGAAATGAGTGAATACTTTATAACCACTTCAGAAGGTTAAAGGGATGGGATTCGGATTATTTAGAGTAATGCAAGATTACATAAATGAAAATTATAGGGAAGAAACGCTGGAATAAAGGAAAAGAACAAGGGAATGCCAGACTTGCACTTAAATGTTATTAATTCACAAATATTCCTTGAAATTATTTCCTTGATATCTGTTACGTTTTTAAAATATTCACTTTTGAACAAACACACAAGTTTATTTATTTCATAATAAAAAAACAAAAGTGATTTTATACCTTGAGGGTCTCCGAAGCCTTACGCAGCTCTTTGATGACTGCGGACAGAGCTTCGGGGTTTATGCCTTGCTCACACAGTCGCACACAGATCGACAGAGACTCCATGTCCAAACCGGTGTTCAGCAACCTCGAGATCTCAAGCAGGACTGTTGGAGAAAGAAGATGGTGAGATGAATTTGATATTAAAAGGTAACTCAAAAAAACACCACCACCATATTACTGGACAATGACGAATGTTTTGTTTTTCTGAATTTGTTTTGAGAATTAGGATTAATGTTGACACTAAAGGAAAAAATGTCAAGAGCAATGTTAAAATGTTAAGAATAAATCAATATTTTTGGAGATAAACAGTTTAAGGACTATACACTTCATGAAGTAGACATTATGATATTGTTAATAGGCCTGTCACGATAAATTTTGCTGAGCGATTGTCTAAAAAATTATTGCGATAAACGATAATATTGTTTCAAGACCTTCTGACACTGATTTAATGGAAATGAATAATAATGCATGCAAATTCCTGCCATAGATAGATACACTTTATTTTCAAAAGAACACATAACACTGGAACTGATAAACTAAATAAACAAAAATAATATTTCAGCTTTCATCTTTTGATAGCAATTTGTTTCATCTTTTGATAACAATTTGTTATCAAAAGATGAAAGCTGAAACATTATTTTTAAACTAAGCAGGCCTTGGCATACAGACTCAGACATGAATATGTTTTATGTCTACTAAAAAACACTATTCATGTCTGTATAGACAAATAATGTTATGTAACAAAATGGGTAGTTTATTTGTACTTCTAATAAGTTTTTATAAATCTTCAACTGGTAGCAAGTAGTAT
This sequence comes from Poecilia latipinna, assembly GCF_001443285.1. Taxonomy (NCBI): domain Eukaryota; kingdom Metazoa; phylum Chordata; class Actinopteri; order Cyprinodontiformes; family Poeciliidae; genus Poecilia; species Poecilia latipinna. Next base: position 366,853 of record NW_015112872.1, on the reverse strand, counting down.
TCTATTAATTTTACATGCTTGAAAATGTTTAATGTGTATGAAACCAACTTCATTACAGCTGGTGTAAAAAAAAAAATCAACATACGTTTTGTTGCTGCGCCTACTTAAAACTGAGGTGTGACAGCACATCACAATTTATCTCAACATTAAAGAAAGGAAACAGATGATGAAAATCAAACTTTATACTCAATATATCAGTCTAATTTGAAAAAACGGAAGCATTTTTATACTAAATAGAGAAAAAACGTATACTCCCCCATCTACTTTTTATGTGACCCACATATTATGTTGAACTAATTAGCCGCGCGGCCTGTTAAGGTTTTATACTTACCATCCATCGTTTCCCGGACTGCGTTCATGTTTGTATTTGCTGCACTTGCCATAGCGACTGAAAAAACAGCTAAAACTGCTATCAGGTAGCTAACCAACGCACAACCTCCTGCACGGCAAATTATTAACAGTATATAAAACAAGATTATTTCAACAATGCAGTCAGAGTTTTGCTTGCCCTAATCAATTTTTAAATGACATTGCATAAATTGAAACTACCAAAATAACTGACGGGGCGCGTTAGCAGCTAGACAGCTACCTAGCTTGCAAAGATTCCCGCATCGAAACCAGGAGGAGGAAGTGACGACACTAAATTCTTCATTGGCTACTGAGAACATCCTGTAAGATTTCTATTGGTTGGCAGGTTTTGTGGAGGAAATTGAAATAAACGTTTGAACTGTTTCCTTACTAGAGCTGCAGTACTGACTCTTCTCATAAAAACAGTCGATTTACTCGCCGAGGACGGCTCTTTTTAACGATTGTAAGTACCGATTGAAAAAAAAAAAAGTTTTGTATATCTGGGTTTTGTATATGATACCTTTAAACATATGTACGCAAAGTTCCTTTTAACGTAGCCAAGGTACCGAGCTAACCTCATAACAAAATAAGAATTGGATTTACTGGACTACCTCTTTTTAAAACTCTTAGTGTTTGGAGTGTTCGTTTTCTTTTCTGCTAACAAAAATGTTTGTTGTTTCCAGATAAGATGGGGGATCATATCGAGGTACAGATCACCCCAGAGACTCCAGGCAGACCTTCCATTAGAAATCCCTTTGAGAGTCCCAATGACTACCACCACCTGAGGGAGCCTCTGGTGCCCAGTCCGTCTGTCTTCAGATCCAAGCCCTGCAAGGCTGTGAGATTTAAATTTATCCTATTACTACTGGATAGGATGCATGTCTTTAATTAGAAATCAGAAACACCGTTGTTGCTCTAATTGCTTGCCAACTTATTCATAGGCTTGTAACTTTGTGACATTTTGTCATGCTATAACTACAACCATCCATGTATTGTATTAGGATCCTTTGTGATACATCACCACAAAATTAAAGTGGTGTAAAAAGAATATTTGTATTTACACATTTTAAAAAAACGTTGAAAAATACAACTGTACCTTTTGCTGCAAGTACATCTTCAGGTCTTTTTGGAGAACGCCACTGCCATCTTTGCATGTCTACAAGCTAAAGACCAGTCCGACTGGGTGTAGAGAAACTGTAAAAAAGCAATTTTAAGCAATTTGGCACAGTTTCCACAGATTGGATAAGGTCTGGATTTGGATTACATCACAAAAGCCCAATTCTTCCATCTTATTCCCAAAAATATACATTTTGTGTGGTCATTCGTGCTCATGCAAATGTAACATTGGCATCCATCCATGACATAGAAAACAAAGTATCCAGCCAATCATTGCAGAGCAGTCCATGAGATGCGGTATATTGTGCATATTATCATTAGGTTTTTTTTTTTGTTGTTTTTTAGATTTGTGAAAAAATAAATAATTAAATAATAACTTCACAGTTATCCCCTGTTTTACATTGATCTGTCAGATGAACTCTTAATAAAACACTTTGCATGCAGTTTGTGGTGAAAATGATCAAGAGATAAGAGTACTGCCAAATAGTGTGTGCTCACACATTTTTCTTTGCTGAGTAAGGTATAATATGTAGCCTTTCTTATCTGTCTCTTTTCCAGACTCCACCTAAGTTTAACTGGTCGATTGATGAAATGGCCAGTCTTCTGCCAGTACATATAGACCCAGAGGAAATCCAGCGGCAATCATTCTACCTCAGCCAGACGAGGTATATGTTGTTAAGCAGTAAATTAGATGCGTTGTCTAAAACTGAAAAAATAAATAAATAAATAAAAACTTGACAAAATTCAGATAATTTTAAATCTATCCTGTATGTTTTATTTATTTATTTATTTGTTTTTTATTTTACTTTATTTCAGGATGGATTCAGACATTGAGGAAAAATGTCAGAATGCTATTGAGCAGGTAAATAATGTCAAAGTATCTATGCTCATAATGTATGCTTCCACACTAATGAGTCCCTGGTTAATGTAATTATATATTTTGTATTTTTGAATGAAGTTTTTCACCAAAGGAGCCATTGTGCCTTCCCCTTGGGCAGCACCAGAAACCCGTAGAGCCACTCACCTGTACAAAAAAAGTAAATAACATTATAGGAAATTTGTGTGTGTGTTGTCTTTCTATTTTTTTTTTTTTCATGCAACTTTTGTGTTTTTTAGGTCCTTTTTCTGAAGCGATCTCAGAGGAGTCTGAAAAAATCTCAGGTTAGTTTAAATTAATTACAATATTTAAAATATGCTGTAGCTAATCTCTCCTTTTTTCAGGGAGAAATTTGTTTTCATTAGTGTACTTCTGTTCCTCTTACATACTTCAGTATAAATGATTGTGGATCTTTAAAATAATGCATTTTGCACAGTGCTGACCATTGTTTATTCCAGTATCATAATTTTTCGAACTCTCACAGTAACTCTCAAATATAAAAATGCAGCCAGTTGGCGATATGTGGCACTTGGGGAGGTTTTTGTGTGGCATTGAAAAATTGAAAAACAAAACAATTGGGGGGAAAATGTTCACTGAAATATGCAAATAAACTATGATCTAAACTAAGAAGTTGGATACAAGTTGGAACTTGTACAAAGTTTTTTTTGTTGTTTTGTTTTTGCTTTTGTTTTAATTTTTTCCACTTCATTACCAGGAGATAAAAGGAAAGGCACTACACAATCACAGAAGAGTTTATGTATTTTGATATTAATCATTTGTAACGTTCATTTCTAAATTACATTCTGTTTACTTTGCTTGTCACGACTAATTAGTCTGTTTTATTGACAGTTGCTTGCCAGACGACTCTTTCACTACCTTTGGCGTTTGATTTGGAGAAATTACTCGGTAACCTTCTATTGACTCAAATCGAAGTAGGTAGTATCTCCTTTAGCTTTTGTCGTATTTTCACGTGACGTTTGTTCGCCTCAGGAGAATACTACCGCTACGAGGAGGCCTGTGATGCCGTACAGGAGAGCCTCAGCTCCTCCTCGTTGAGGCGAAAGCTCTTCCTCGACGGCCAGTTCAGCTACAGCAGCTCCGACAGCTCCACGCCTCCGAGCCCCGACAGAGCCAACGGCCGACTCGAAGGGCCGTCTCCCTACAGAGGTGGAGCCGGAGCCACAGGTGACGGCGTCGAAGGGGAAGCATTAACATCTGTCTGTCCGTCACCTCTGGCTGGCGGCCGGTCGGCCCAGACTCCCTCTACGGTACGTCGTGAGTCGTTGAGAAAATTGTTGTCTTTAGTATTTAATGAAGAGGTGACATTTGTGGGATAAAAGCCGTACACAATTAAGCAAATGCTAATTTTAAATGTCTGAACTGTAGGGCCAGTTCTCGTCGAGTCCCATCCAGCAGGGCTGCTTCAGAGACTGTAGCCTCGGCAGCATCAGCAGCCCTCTGTTTCCTGATAGGTCATCTCCTGCTGGCCACGCCTCTCCGACTGTTTCTCCTATCCTTGTCGACATGGCGCGGACTCCCAGAGACTCAGGTAGACAATCTGCTTTCAACTGTGGAGCGTTGCGTGGTTACAGAGGCTAGGACCTCAGTCCTCTGTACCTTTGCTGCTTGTCTTTCCCCCTTCTGTTTACTGCTTTCATTTCGGATTTCTATCAAAATAAAAGCCACTATTGCTGAAAAATCTTATAAAAAATCTAAACTGTAAGATCTTGTCGGGGTTCAGGTTGGTTTAATCTCCTTGATCTGGATCTTTTCAGGTGAGCAGAAACATCACAGCAACTTTACCCCACATGGAGGTCCGCTGGATGCGGACGTTGCCCTCACTAATGAGAGTCCGTTTGTGGAAGGATGCTCCCCAATTCGTAGCTGCTCCCCTCACCAACTCCACTACCAACACGACCAAAACACTTCCAGGCCCAAGGCTAGACTCAGAGTCCGCAACTGGGCGTCCCCTCCGCTGATCTCGCCAATCCTCAACCCCAAGCTCCAAGACCGGGAGGCTGAAGAACACTCTCCTACCTCTTCCTCATCTTCTCTCCCAGCCATGGAACTAGACCCAACGTCGCCGCTGGCAACAGACGGCCACTCTGCTTCCCCTGAGAGAATTAACCTGGATACCATGGAGGTTGTGAAGATGGAAGAAGGAAAAAATGTGGGGCTTAAAAAAAGGCTGGAGGAGGATGAGGAGGAGGGTGGATTCCCTTCAGAACACCTGACTAGCTCTCGCATGGGAAACGCGTCAGCGACAGAAAGCTCTCAGATGTTTCTCTCGCTCCTGGCAGAAGGAAGCAGCCTTCGCTACGACTCCAGCATGCAGGTGAGTGAGAGAAACTTGACAAAACCTTACTTTCATTTGTAGCTATTCCAGTGAGACTTCAATGGAAGACTTCCTTCTTAATAAATGTTGACTGTTGTGCAGGTGGACAGTGGCTACACCACCATCTCAGCCGGCACCGCTAGCCTCATCGACGGCATCAGCTCGGACTTCCAGAGCAAGGAGTCCATCAGCTCCAACCAGGTAGAAGAAGTGTTTCCCGTCACCCGACTCAGTAAAGTTAAGGTGAGGTTAATCGTTGGTTGTACCTTTGATCAAGCTAGACCTTTTATATTTATCCATCCATTTTCTGTACAACCATGCACACACACACCTAGGGAGAATTTGGAGAGACCAAATAACCTTATAGTCATGTTTTTGGACTGTGGGAGGAAGCCGGAGTACCCGGAGAGAACCCACGCATGCGCAGGAAGAACATGCAAACTCCATGCAGAAAGACCCTGAGTCAGGAATCGAACCCAGGACCTTCTTGCTGCAAGACAACAGTGTTGTCTTGCAGCAACTGCAAGTGTTGTCTTGCAGCAACTGCAAGTGTTGTCTTGCAGCAAGACAACACTGTTGTCTTGCATATACATGCATCTAAATTTGCATGTATATTTATCTAGATACATTTATATTTAGATAAATATACATGTATCTAAATATATATTTAGATACATTTAACTATAGATCCTGACTAAATTTTGTTCAGAAATCACTAAACCTGGAAACTAGCTAGCTACACCACCCTTGGAGTCGCAATCCCCATTACAATGTCAGTGAAGGCAGTTCTGCAGAAAGTGCTTGGACACAATATTTGGTAGGATAGTATGTTTATTGCAACATACATTTATCCTCTGGATATTGATCATATTTGACCAATTAGATTAACTGTCCCTTAAGGTCAGACGGAGATTTAGTTTGTTTGGCAAAGATCCTAAAGCTAATTGAGGGTTAACTGGAGAAAAAGAGACAAAAAAAATGTGTATTAATCAAAATTTATATTGTTTATTGTATTTTAAAGACATGTTATGTGATAGACTAACACAAAGGAAACCGATAGGGCCCTGAAATCCAGTTGTCAAATGGCTGAATTACCCAACTCTGCTTTAAACAGAAAACTTTACCCTAATCTTTCCTGTATGTTTTTTTGGTCTCAGCTGAGATTAAAGTGGCTGTTGGTTACAAAGAATTTTATCTTGAGAGGTCATGAGAAAGGGGGCTGAATATAGCTGCGAGAAACACTTTTTAGATTCTTTAAAAGATTTTGAATTTCATGTATTTTGTATGGTTTGGTAGTATTGAGAAAAAGTTCTTGTGCCTAAATACTCAGTGAAGGCTTCATTGAAACTTCAACCAACAACTGAACTGCCTGAATATTCACACAGACCCCTTTGTTTGAGCTCTTCTTTAACTTTTGATAATTGTGTTTTTTTTTAGGCATTTCATCATCCCCGCTGCCTCACCTGATTTTCTACGTTTAAAGGGACGCTCTTCTAACGAAGGCCTATGATTACTTTGCAATAAAATTCAAATAAACTTACACTATGTTTAGAAATGTTGAGTTTTACCAGAATGTTTTGCTGTGAATGAAACTGCAGGGCAACAAATACCTGACTGAAAGCAAATGCTCTGCCTGTTATGAATAATCACAGGGAATGTTGAGCTGCAGGGAGGGTTTTTGTTTTTTTTCTTTTCAGTCATTTTGTAAACCACTGAAATCTCATTCTTTGTAATAGTTTTTAAATTAAGATGTAGAGGTTTGATAAAATTGGGGAAGTTTTGTGAAAACATGTCTGTGTTGCACATGAATGGTCTTTTGTTTTTGTTTTTCTTTTAAATGCTGTATTGATGCCCGCCGGCAGAATTTCAATTATAACCAGCGACAGACTTTTACTGTATTTATATTTTTATAAAACTTTTTTTTTTAATTTTTTTAAACTTATCAGTATAACCAATATTTGTTTAAATCAAGATCTGTAGATCACAACTGTAATTTTGCAATAAATACAACTAATGCAAAACAAATAATGCCACCAACTGAGTTGGAAAAAATGGAGCCCTTTTATTTTTTTAAACATTTTTGACATGAAGGTTTTACACATTAAAATGCCTTAAACTCTTCTCTTATTTTTGTTTTTTAGCCTCACAACGTCATTTGAGTTATTCTGTTTATTTGCAGAACACACTAACAGTTATGTGATAAGATTAAAAACACTCTGCAAACCAATTAATTTTTGTTTTAGGTTAAACTGAAGTGACATTTATCATACATACGGCTTTATTTCCACCAGCAAATATTTTAAGCAAAAAGACGAGTAAAAAATACACCAGCGTCCGTTTCACTGGATTGAACTTACTACAATGAGTGACGTGTTTGCTAGGAAGAGATTTGCTCGTGTTTAGACTGTAAACACAAGAACAAATCTCTTTCAACAAGTACTAAAAATAAAGTCGGGATCTTCTGGGTGAATTGCAACGTTTGTCTCAGCGGTCCAGTTTTCGCTTCTTGGCTTGTGGTTCCGCTTCTGGTGCAGGAACGCTAACACCAGGAATCTATATGGGGGTGGAAAAAAAACAACAGAGCTTCAGAAAATGTCAACATCGTTTTATCAGGACTTGTACAAAGCGGTGAATCTTTTTTTCCACTGACGACAAAACGACGGTTGGGTTGCAAAGTGGACGGATTTCCACCGCAGGATTTTATAAAACAGGTTTTAAATTAATTTAAAAAAAATAAATGTTTAAGTTGTCCTTACCACAGGTTCTATCAGAGCCATGCGGATCTTTTGGTGTTGAATGTTGGAGTCGTCCAGGCTGATGGTGACCTTCACCTGGTCAAATATGTGGAACGTGTGCTGCTCCACCTTCAGAGTGGGACCCTTTACACAAATACACAGGAAACATTTTTAACATTTATTCTCTGACAAAAAATAAAAAAAACCAAAGCAAAACAAGAAGTGAAGTGTCTGGACCTCTTCGTCAAAAACGAGGTTGGGAGAAGCTTTGTCTTTGGAGTCAAAGAAAACGGTTCCTTCCAGACCGAACTTCGGGATCAGAACGATGATCGCGTTCTTCCGCACGAACAGAACGAATCCCTTCTCGTTGAGAATTCCTCGGGTCTTGAAGAACAACTGCAAGGGAAGGGACAGGACGCTTTGGTCAAATTCAAATACAATTTTCCAAGTATATCGAGTGAAGACGAATGTTTACTACGTTGCGAATGTCTGCAGAGAACAACAGTGTGGAATACCTGAGTGTGGAAGGCCACAGACGATCTCTGTGCGTACTGAGACATTTTGTGTCTGTAGTTGAGGTTGTTGCAGAGGGCCGACTGTTTGTGTTTGTCCATCAAATCGGGGTAGGTGCTGTCTGCGCCGATGGCCACCGCCAGCAGGCGGTGCACAATGATGTCAGCGTACCTGCAGAGAAAGGTCAAAAATAAATAAATCAAAGTCAACTATGCAAGACTTTTTCTTTCTGTGAAAAAAGTATTTCTGGAAAGTGCATTGAAATTTTCGTACCTCCTAATTGGGGAGGTGAAGTGAGTGTAAATGGGCGAGGCGAGACCGTAGTGGTGGAAGTCGCTGTCCATGCCAGAGCAAAAATAAACAGCTTGCATCATGCAGCGAGTGGCTAAAATACGCAGGAGCGTGTTAAAATACTGGAAGCCGTCCACTTTGGCCCCATCCAGGGAATCGGCCAGCGCTTTGGCCGAATCTGTGTGGATCATCACGTTCTGATCAAACAGGGAAACAAAAAGATTAAGTTTCGGTCCGCTCATTAGCAGGATTAATGTTTTAATCAATTTGGGTATTTAATGATGCATTCGAAGTCTTTTTTTAGTGACACATGGATTCAACCGACCTTGGACTTTGCGGCTTTGATCAGGATGTCGTAGTTGGACGGAGGGGGAGCTGGATGCTTCCTCAGGAGAGCGCTCTCTGGAAATTCCTCGTAAATCTTCTGAGCAACTGAAATATTGGCGAGCAACATGAACTCCTCCACCATGGAGTTTGTCTCCCTGAAAGACGAGTGGTAGTGATTAGAATACTGACAGAAAGAGAAAACTGACATCTTGTTAGGACTTCGGGTGAATTTTGAAAGTCGCTTACATGAGTTCTTTAGTCTGCAGATCAATTGGGTCATGGGTTTCACTGTCCATATGGAACCGAACCTCTAAGGACGACAACGTCAGGGCCCTGGGGATAGAAATCGGTACATAAGACTTAAACTCAGTCATTTAAAGTCGTAGCATTTCCATCACATCTTATCTAAGCCGTCAAATCATTCATCAATCTGTAAATTGGTTTTCTGTTAACTGATTACCATTTCCTTACCCATTTTCTATCCTCTTCTTTTTGAGGATCTTTGCGAGTTTGTTGAGGCCCCTCAAGCTTTCAGTGATGTCGTCGTTCTTGTTGGCATCATCTATCCTCATCTGGGCCTCGGCGTAAGTGAGAGACGCCTGAGGAACATCCGGTAACAAAAAGGAAAACTGAATAACTGCACTGATCGATGAAACTAGACACAAATACCACAAAAAATATACTTAAAACTATGCATTTTCTAGTCAGTGTTTTTACCTTGGAGTTGATGACGCTTTTTGTAAACCGAGTCTTCAGAATTTCTGCTTTGTGGTTCATTTCCCAAATACATGAAAAAGCAAACCTGCGGACAGACGGAAAAACAAGGAACCAGAATTTGAAATAATTTCAAAGTATTTTCCTCCGTCTTATCGCTTCGACTGGGGGAGGAATTCAATCTGATTTCACCAATTCTCAATTGATTATCTGAAGCAAGATGCTGTCCTACTGGCAATGAGGGCTGAATGAATAACGGCAGTGTTGTATTGAGGCACCAATAACTTTGGAGGTTGTTCTAAGTGTGTGTGTGTGCGTGTGTGTGTTTCATCCTCACCTCTCCACATTGGACCGCAGAGAGCAAAGGTTAGAGCTGAGCAGCTCAGGAACCATGTCTATTCTCTGCGGGGGAACAACATTAAAAACTGCTCACAACTTTCATGCAGAAACAGAGTCATGACATAATCCTAGATAGTATTTGTAAATCATACATGTAACTAAAGATGTTTAAGTTCAGCTTTATTTTCCTCGTCTTTAAAAGACACACCGAACTCCATCTTGCACTGTTTTTGGAGGTTAAAAGGGAGACATGCGAGTTTTGATTGTCTTACTTTGCCACATAAATACACAGTGGTCCCTCGGTTAGCCGCCTCTTTGTCCAGAGCATTCCCAGGTCTGATAAAGTGACTGACGTCAGCGATGTGAACTCCTACCTGCAGCGAAACGCATTGCAAGCTGATTGAACTACATGAACCGATAACACAAACAGCTTAGTGCTGTCACTGATGAGCACCTCAAGCTTCCCGTTTTCCAGCTCCCTGCAGTGCAGAGCGTCATCTATATCTGTACATCCTGGAGGATCCACACTGCACACTGTTAAATGCCTCAGGTCCTGCCTCTGTGCCATGTCCTGTACAACACATACATGTTAACGCCGTACACACGCATTTATAAATGTGCAATAATTTGTGCAGGTGCGGGAGATGTTACCTCTGGTGTGATGCTCCACGGCATTTTGGGAAGGAAGCTGAGCACGGCCTGAGAGAAAGCCTGATGTGGAACATCGTGCTCCAGAAGCAGGACTTCCTCCTCGGTGTCCTTCTCACCGGCGGCTCCCAGACTGCGGACAAAATGACCCTAACACACAAATAATTAACGGGAGTCAATTACAGCTCTTTGTGGGCTGTGGTAAATGAATGTGATGGGACTTACATTTGGGTATCTAGAGTCTTTGGGCCAGCCATCAATGGCCACCATAATCCTCTGACCTGCAAGAGTGGAGGCTTGTCGTGTTTCAATGCGAATGCGTGGGATACGGCGATCTGCTGGGGTGAAAAGATGGCGGGTGGACTGGCGGGGGATAAAAATTAAATAATGGTAAGACATATACAGCGCCTGAAGGTCGGACAGATAAAAAGTAAAGCATCTTTGGGGGAAGGGTGCATAAAGTTTCATGCTTTCATACTTAAGTTCCCATATTTAAATTTTAAGCTCGTTCAAACTCTAATATCCATGGTAGTCAGTATTTTCAAGCCAAATATAGATGCAAACTTTTCTCTGAATAATAAAATTTATTAAAAAAAAAAAATTGTAAATCCAACATTTTTTCATATATTTATTTTTTGCTCTATCTCCAAACCTTTGAAATATTTAAATCAAAATTCAGACTTTTCCAGTAGTTTCCAAACTGTGTAGAAATCCTGTGCAATTACAACCTTCATATTTTAAGACGTGGACAGGAAAAATGGTAAACATACTTCTTTGATTTGGGAGACATTCAGCATTCCACAGAATGGCCTCCAGTTCCTTTTGATGATTCCCACTACTTTTCCCGTTGCCCTCCTGGCCGTCTCAGTTAACGCTCCCGTCAGCTGGACAGAGACGGGAAGAAGAGGATTTGTTAAAAACAATGTTCTTGGGGACTTCCGGTGTTATACTAAATTCGGTGACTGCAGGCGGCGCTGTTGCAGTTTTAACCGTACTTTGCCATTTAGTAACATCTTACCACTACTATTGTAACAATTAAGCAAATATACACGGTATGTGATAAGAGCTATCGTATTTTGTCACCATAGATACTTCCATAATAGTCACAATATTAGCGGTAATATCTTTTTATTCTTTGCTCGGCTTTTTTGTTATTTTTCCTTTTGCGTTAGGCCGAGGTATGGCAAAGTATGGTATAAAATTGCAACAGCGCCTCCTGCGGTCAAAATATACGGTGATCACAAAATTCAGTGTAACTACGGGACGCAGCAACGACTCAGCTAACGGGTTCGAGCTAACAAACAAGGAGACGCAGTGTCGATAAATGACAGACTCGGAACTGATTCTGCGAGAATTGTGAGGGTTTCGCCAAGATATTAAGTAACAATTAGAAGCAATGAAAGAAGAAACTGTGAAAGTGAATACCAGAACGGAAGACGTGGAAGGGCAAGTTGAGAAGGCAGAAGAGAGGAGCCAAAACATTTGCAGCGCTATTCAATAAACAAACGGCTAGAATTAAAATAAATGGAAACTTAACCAATTCATTCATACTGGAATGAGGAACAAGACAACGCTGTTGTGCGTCAAATATAAAAGGGGTAATTATGACATGCGGAGAAACTGAGCCTGACGATTTATTGATAAGTATAGCACAACCCTCACAGGCACTCCCAAAACTGATCCAATTGCTAGATGAGTTTGGTTTAGTCTCTGGTTTTGAAATTAATATCAACAAAACTCAAGGATTAACATTTAACTACAACACCCCCTCCATCTTCAATTAAGATCATGCACAACTGAAATTGGGATGTTGAGTCTATCAAATAGTTGATGTCACAGTCTCACTTCTCTCCAAAACTGTGACATCAATTACGGCCCACTAAATTCAAAAATAAAGCCAGACATTCACAGATGGAATGTTATTCCCTTTTTACGTTTTAGCTCCCAGATAGAGTCAGGATTAATATTCCTCCACAAAAGATGTACTTTTTGTTTTGGAGACTTTGTGGATCTAACTCTTTTTGTTTTTATGTGATGCGCTTCCTAGTTTTGTTAAGTTTTTTTGTTGTCCTTGAATGACTGCAGTTAATTATGAATGTGATGGAATTCTGCCTTTCCAAATAAAAAAAGAAAAGAAAAAGAAAAAACAGATGTCGGAAAGGCCCTTGGTAAAAAACAAAAAAAACAAAAACAAAACTAAATTCACCACTTTTTCCTCCTCGTCCTCATCGACGTTATCGTCCTTCGCCGCACCGTCGTCCTGCAGCACGACTGACGACGGCGCCACCCACTGATTCTTTGGCAACAGCTGCACAGCAACCACATCCTGGTGCACCGCTCTGTTGAGGTTCTGAAGACCCTGGATAAGAACCTGGAGGCAAGGAAAAGAGCAAAACAGAGCTTTTTATTCTTTAAAGTAGAGCTTAAGACTCTTCTTTGACTGCCAATAAACTAATTCTTTACGCAAAAATCTTTAATCTCTGGAGTCTTGTTAGTAAATTAGCAGGACTCCAGGACATTTCCTAAGACAAGTCCGTGCCCACCTCTGTGCTGTCCTCCCCCTCTCCTTGGACAAAAACTGTGGCCTCCAGATAGTTGTCCCTGCTGGCCCTGAAGGTTCCCTGGAGAAATGAGCCAGACTTGATTCCCGCCTGGACCTTTGACAAAGGAAGATGCTCCGGAAACAACACTTTACTGCTGGTGATCTCATTCTGACGGAGAACAGGAAGCGAAGTAGGGGAAAGATGAAAATAATGCTTTCAGTATGAAACCAGATTTATTTCTGTGAATAGCTACACAGTTGTGCCCACCTTATCATCGTTGGACAAAGCCAAGCAATCCACCAACTCAGGGTTCCCTATCAGGCTCTTGATGTATTCATCAACTAGAATGTAAAAAGACAAGAAGAATATTGTAGCGACATGCACAAACATGCTTCATCTTCAAGACTGTCGTGAGGACGGGAGATGAATACACTTTACATTTGTACACCACCACGCCGGTCTCCTCAGCCTTTAGCTTGTTGCCTTGATCGTTGGTGAGGAGGACCACCTTGAGACCATCTGGGCCCGACTCTGGCGTTTTCAGATGCTGGCTATACCATTTGACGGCCACACGGATCGCCCGATCATTTTGGTCATTGGCGCTCTCCCCTGGTTCACGTTCAATGAATGTCTCTCTGCAAGAAGATGGAGTCGGGAGTAAACACTACCAAAGTACTTTGCAGTGGAGGGTTAACATCTAAACATGCATTAGATATTAAACATATGAGAGTCAACAGAGTTCAAACACAAGGTTCAGCTTAGCATGGATACTATTAAGTAACACAAGTCTCTACAAGAGCTTTAAATTCTCTTAAAGCCACCTGTTATACCAACCATTACCAACCATTTCCTAGTAGGTAACCTGAGTGACCGGAGCATTCTCTAGCTGTATGAAGTACTGAGTTATGTGTTGCTGTGCACTGCCACTGAGCTGGCTCAGAGTAAACATTTGAGGAAATATCTACTTAACACTTATGAGATACAACTGTTGAAAAAATAATGTAAAAATGTATATTAATAAGTTCACGACCTTTGCAGACTTACCGTGGCCACAAAAATTTTATGGCAATAATCGAACCCCATAATTATGTACAGACTTGCAGCAAAAATAAAAACAGTGCGTTTCTAAATATTGTCAGTGTGCATTTATTTATATGATCTTGTGGTTTCCCCTCCCCGGTACCTGTGGTGTTCGTTGGTGAATGTGTAGAAGTGTCTTCCTTGTTCATGTATGATATCCTTCAGGCGTTTATAAACCGGTGCACTGCGATGACGAACCTCCTGAAGAACAGTCTGAAGGATTATCACGTTGCGAATCACCGGATCTTCCAATACGTCAATCTGAAGTAAAAAGAACGTAAACATAAAAAATTAGAATGAGAGGAACGTTTATGTGGCCACGTTTGGAAATCTCGAAAAGTAGCTACTCTGGGTTGTTACCTGATGCAGCACTACGTTGGTGTCAGGAACCAGATAGTGAGGGTAGGGACAAAGACTGCTCTCAATACACGCGTCTCTCTGCAGCACCGTGGAGTCCTGTTTGCACTCAGTACAGACTTCACTTCCACACCAAATATCATCTCTCAGGTAATGCTCACGTACGACCTTCAACACCCCACCCGATCGGGTCTTCTTTACGAAGGTCTTAGACTTCAACATGATGAAGATATAAGGCCACCGCGTCTAATTTCTGGTGATTTTATCCCACCATCTGAAGTTGCCAGGCAGTCTCACTAACCATGTGTAGCCACTCGTGGGACGGAAAAAAACTTTCCAAGAGTTAGAGGAGCTATGGGGTTTCTGCTTTGGCTGCTATAAAGCTTACATATATCATCTCTGTCTTGAAGCAATCTAAGTACAATGGATTTGTATCTAAAAAGGTAATAGTTTTATTAGATGGACTAAAAGTAAAAAATAAATCGCATGACTAGTTTTGGTTGTTCATTTAATTTCTCAATAAAAACAAAGCGAAGGAAGACAGAAGAGAAGCTGAATGACGAAGAAATTTATTTTATAGCACACCCCAGCGTTAGGAGGTTTGTACTGCACCGCAATACTTCGCCATACTGTGGGGGCATTTTATTGAAACACGCACAAAACAAGCACTAATACAAGATTTTTAGGTCAAACTGTAGATCTCTCCCGACCCCATTAGGGACAAGGGTGTACAGAAAATGGATGGACTGTAGGTCTGTTGTTGTACTTCTCTAAGTTCCAGTGTTTTATATTTAATGGCAATTAAACAAATGCACGAACAGCAACAGCAAACACTTATCTATTTATGTATCATTTTGAAAATAAAATGATTAAAATGTTGAAAATTCCCCTGTCAAATTTAACCCCCCACCCCCCAAAAGCAAGAAAAAAAACCCCTCAATAAATAAACAAAAACATAAATACAGCCAAAATAAATACACTTCAGTTCAAATTAATATTCAATTTTAGATCAGTTTCACTACATGGCTAATGTTGGAAAATAGAAGTCAGTTTTTAAGCATTAGGGTATTGCCCCATTTTAAACTGATTTTCCAATATTACTGCTTAACAACTAATCTAAATTAGTGTCACTTTCATTTTAAAAAAATGGAAATCCTATTTCTGAAGTTCGCTTTCCAAGGTGAGCTTGACACTCACAATATGGCGGACAAGCTAACGTGTCGTTTCTACAAAGCGCCGTAGTCAGTTTGTTTACGATAGAGGGCGCTGTCGCTAACAGTGAAACAACAGTCAAACAACAGCTGGCGGTTAGCAAGCGCCACGGAGCGGGACTCTTGAAATTATTAACAGTTTGCCAGACTTTTTGAAGGTATTTCAGCTATGAATAGTCAGACAGAAATAAATATGTGATTAGTTCAAAAGATACTTAGCCAAAACAATACAGTAATGGGATTATTTTTGCTTCAAACTAACGTTTAAGAATTAATTCTTGAGATGAAACTGAACGCTTAGTTCGTCGTCTAACAGTCTCAGTATTTTGGACGCTAACTAGCTAAGAAGCGAAGAACAGCAACTGCGAAGTGGGGACTATGCCTCCTAAGAAGCAGCAGCTGAAGCCGACCGCAGCCAACGTCTCCAGCTCACTGGACCTGGAGTCCGAGGACCTCAGCCTGGAGACAACGGTGCCTACCACCGAGGATGTGTCTTCGTCCGACGAGCAACGCAACGGCTCCCAGAAGGTGACCCGTCAGCTGATCGAGAGGAAGGAGCTGCTGCACACCCTCCAGCTGCTGAAAATAGAACTTTCTCAAAAGAACCTCATCATAGACAACATGAAGGCTGACCACATGTCAAAGGTACCTGGACAGAGAGCCGGGAGAGAGTAGAGGTGGACTCACCTCAGTGCTTTCTTCATATTTGTATTTTAAAGCTACTAGTCAGGCTGCTCTATAAAATCAAATAAACGCACTTTTATTGCGTTAAAGAACAAAAAGTGATGGTCTATTTATTTTGCTGCTTCCCTGTAAACATCCACTTTTCAAAAACCAAGCTTTCGCACATACATGCTTCTGATGACATCACACAAGGCTTAAAGCCGTTAATAAGGGCTCCTTTAAAGGAGTGCGCCCATTTCAATCCATCAATCAGTCTCTTTATTTATGTTAAACTTATAGGCCTGTAATCCAAGGCCGCTTAGCCAACAACAGCATAAACAAACTTCCATGTTAGTTTGGCTGATTTAAAATTAAATTACTATTTGATTACTTTTCTGTTTATAACCAGGCAATAAAAAAATATTGATTGTCCATCAAACAGAGCATCTGCAGCGCATTTCTGCTGATGAAGAAGTAGGAGCTGAAAGCGAGGTGGGGTCATTTCGACTGTCAGAAATGCTTGCCGACATTTTGTTTAATGTCTGTAGAACATTTCTGTAAGGTTTTTATTTTATTTTATTTTTTTGCATCACATCACCATTAGGGACTAGACTAGCTCACTGGAGCTCGACCTGACTTACATTTGTCTCCCTGCGTTAATCTTTCTGTACACTCCTCAAACGCTTCTGTACATGCGTGTGTTGATCAAATTTATGTTGCAGGTCGAGGAACTGGAGGAAAAGCTAAATGACGCCATACATCAAAAACAAGTGTTGTCGCTTAAACTGGACAGCCAGCTCAAGCTCGCACAAGAAGAAAACAAGTAAGAAGCAGTAGTAGTTATAGATGATACACCTTTGTCTTACTGATGCTATGTCTTTTTTCTTTTAGGGAATATATTCCTAATGGACAAAAAATAGGTGTGAGCAAATAGGCTGACAATTATTCTATTGGTTCTTTGCAAAAGTGAAAAATGGTTTGAAATACATTGGATTTTTTGTTGTTGTTTTTCTTGTTTGATGGTTTTTTACTTTTTACGTGCCCAAAAAAAAAAAAAAAAAAAGTTGTTGGAAGGAAGTGTTGAGCAAGCTTAACGCCAGAGTTATCTGCGCTAACTAACAAACGCCGTGTTCACCAGGAAGCAGCAGGCTCTACGCAAGCAGGAGATGGAGACCATCCTGCTGAGGCAGCGGCAGCTGGAGGAGACGAACCGCCAGCTGTGTGAGAAGGCCGGAGAACTGCGGCGGTCTCTCCGAGATCTGGACATTCCCCGGGACCGCTACCAGGAGCTCCGGGGCGTGCCCGACGACAGAATCAGCATTCAGGAATACCTAGCCGTAAGTACGAGGGAGCGTCCCCGCGTCGACGTTTCCCCTGCTGATAGCTGAGCCCCTCTTTTCAAAAGACTGAAAACGCGCAACATGGCGACTCTTCTCTTTGTCTCGTGCGTTCAGATGCGTTTCTATGAGGCTGTGACTCCTCTCCGCTCTCAACTGGCTCAGCTCGGTGAGCAGAGGAGCTACCTGGCCGAGGAGCTGGACGTCCACAGAAACAAGATGAAGCTTTTGATGGAGGTACATGAGAGAAATATCCCTCACCATTCTTAATCTTTTTGAAATGATCTTATGGGACATATAGTGGACATATTCCTGGGAGAAGCCAAAGTAACGAGCTGTAACCCTGCAGGCACGAATAGCGACGACAAGATAACAATGTGGTTCAACTTCGTTCGCATCGACTCAGAGTCGCTTAAATGCCTTAGAGTTGAAGACATCTTCAATACAAAAAAACCCCCTCTACATCCAAACAGAAAGCTTCTATAAAAACATCCATATATTTGATGCTTCTTAATATTTCTTTTGTTGCTTAATACAGGGAGCACAATTCTGCTACAACAATTTTTTTTCCCCCACTTTAAGAATCTTCAGATGTTTGCCGACTTCTTTATTTTTTGTTTGTTTGTTTGGTTGGTTTTGTGGCACTGACATCAAATGAGCATCTCTGTGAAACATTTTCAACATTTGGCCCGTATTCGGCAACATCCCTCAGAGCTACGAGGAAGAGCGGCGGCTGCGCTCTGAGCTGGAGCTGAGGAGCCAGAGGCTGACCTTAGAGCTGGCCGACACCAAACAGAACATCCAGCAGGGCGACTATCGCAGAGAGAACTACCCAAATATCAAGCGGTGAGGGTGTGTGTGTGTGTGTGTGTGTGTGTGTGTGTGCGTGTGTGTGTGTGTGTGTGTGTGCGTGCGTGCGTGTGTGTGTGTGTGTGTGTGTGTGTGAGGTGTTTTCTCCACACCTATATCTCTTAGCTTTTTTTTAGAGCAAAAATACTGAAAAACATTTGAAAAGAGGTTTAAGCTGTTCAGTATTAGTAAAAAAAAATGTATTAAAAAGCTGCATGCTGTTAACATCTTTTCTTATATTTCATAAAGACACATTTTACTGGTTTAAAGATTTAAACTTTTGAGGGATGAAGTTTATGAGCCATTCAAATAGAAAATACAGGCTACATACGTCTTTAAATTTGTTGCTACTTTTGCATATCTTCAATAAAGGTTGTATTATACAAAAAGCCATAAAAGTACCACTTGAATACATATAATACCTTATTTTCTTTATTTTTTTTAAAATTTGGAATGAGTATGAATAATGTTTATTAAGTGCTTTCATTTAAGAAGCACTTATTAGTTCTTTTTATATTTCTTTAAAAAAAAAAATTCTAACGCAGTAGAGAACTTTCACAAAAGTATTTACACATGTAATACTTTATGAAAATAACTCGTTCATAATCCGAAAGCTTGTTTCAGATGTAGCTTTTCTAAATGCAACTGCTAATAACATCCTTCCATCAATAATGTTTTGCATGATGTTGAAAACCTGCATTTGGAAGTCGCACATGAAGCTGCGTGTGTTGTGTTCCGCTGTAACGACACAGGGAGCGCGATGACTTTGAAACGGAGCTGAAGGAGCTGAAGAGGAAGTTTGAGACGGTGGACTTGTCTCACGCGGCGCTGACCAGAGAACGGGACACGCTGAGCAACGAGGTGCTTCACGCAAACCCAGTCTATATGGTTTAAATGTCGTTCGATTTTTAGTATGTGTGTACATGTCTGAGTTTGAAGAAAGTGTGAAAACATCTCTTAGCACATTTGAAAAAAAAGAAATCCTAATTGAGCTAAAACGTGTTTAATCAAATTTGATTTCAGGCAGTGGGGGAAAAAGGGGGTTGAAATTGTGCCCATGGAAACCTTAGTTGTAAAATATTTGTCTAGCTTGGATCGTTTTTCTTTCTGAAACTCATTGAGATTGTCAAAATCTCAATGAGTTTTAAAAATGAAAAGAAATGTTAGTTAGAATCCCCAACTTAACATAACAACTGAACGTTTGGTCCGCTCATTGACTCCTTCTCCTTTAACCTCACTGCCCACCAGGTGGCGACATTGCAGCAGTCAGTGACTCTCCTGCAGAAGGACAAGGAGTACCTGAACAGGCAAAACATGGAGCTCAGCATCCGCTGTGCACACCAAGAAGATCGCGTAGACAGACTGCAGGTCCGAGAGGCTTCGTCCTGTAAACAAAGCATTCGGGAGCGGGAGGCGGTCACATGACTTGCTCCTACTTCCTGTTTTTGTCCTGCAGGTACAACTGGAAGACACGAAGAAAGCCAGGGAGAACACGTATGAAAAATATGTAGCATCCAGGTGAGATCCACATCAGTCACAGAAAGCTCATGCTCCACTTCGTTCTGCTGCGAAACTTTACTTAAAACACTTCAACATTTTCCTCTCGCTCTGGTTATCTGGAAGAGAACCTTTAACCAAAAGAATTAGTGCTTTTATTCTTATATTCTCCTTATTTGTCCACCGCAGGGACTACTATAAGTCAGAGTACGAGAGCAAGCTCAGAGAGGAGTTGGAGAACATCAGACTGAAAACCAGTCAGGAGATCGAGAACCTGCAGAGAAGCTCCAGAGAACTGTACGAGAGGGAGAACAGGTCTGAAATCTGAAATATTTAATACTAAATATTAAATACTGTCATCTTGATAACATGTATTTCGATTCCTAGCTTGATTCTTATTGTAATTGCCTGTCGTACTGGCATAATTGGCCCTGTGACTGAGTGACGGCTTTACTTCTTAAGCTGAGCTTCCTCATTCTCGAGTGCTTACATATTTACCTTCATTAACTGCAACGCTGTTTGCTGAAACATTAAATTGTACTTAATTACTTCTTGGGAATCTTGAGTGCTCGGATGTCGCGTGAGGGCTTCCTGTCTTTAACAGCGCGTTGGTTTCCGTTTGCAGGAATTTGCGCGAAGCCAGAGACAATGCAGTCCTGGAGAAAGACCGAGCCGCCGCCGCCGAGAAGGACGCTCAGGCGAGATACGACCAGCTGCTGGAGCAGTGAGTGTTTTTTTTTTTTATCAGTCATCAGTCACATGTGCCACACATAAATGCAGTTTCTCTGGAAAGTATGTGGCACACGGGTCGGAAAACAGCGAAGATATATCGCAGCGCATGCACCGCGTTGCATTTAAAAAAAAAAAAAAAGTCATAGTGGCATCTAACTCTGCTGCTCATTCAGGTTTTGGTGAGTCCTTATCGTCGTTCTGTATGCTAAGAGTCAGCTTGATTAGCAGGAAGCAGTTTCCTTTTTAGGAGTCAGTCATCTTAGCAGGTGCCATAAATCCACGCTTATTCACTCTGAAGGATGAACAGTGTTTATTTCCATTGAGCTGCCATTGATGCATGAGAGAAGAAAAATAACCAGACTCTGCATTAACTGAAAATATTGCAAATATAACTACCACTTCAGCTAAAACAGAAAGTTATTTACCCGGAGCTTATCACAAATAAACATCAAGAATTACATCTGTGTTACTAATCAGTAAATATCTACTCGCTACTAGGGGAGCACTGATAAATCGGCTCTGATTTCCTTAATTTTTGGAGATCTGTGAAAAAAAATAAAAATTAAACATTGGTTCCACCCTGCACATTTGCTGATATGAATTTTGAAAATCTGATTGTAGTAACTGTATTTCAATCAGAAATAATTTTTGCCTTACTTTAACTTAATGATTGCAACTTAACACTCTGTGGAGAAATGGAGGGCATCACATGAGTTTTGGACAAACTTTGCCCCAAATAGACAAAAACATACAATGCGGACAAACGGAGCCGAATATCCGGGAACTGGGCAATCCCTTTTTTTTTTTTTTTGTCTGGAGGGGAAAACATTTTACTGGAAGTGTGTTGAAAAACCACGTGTCTCAGTTTCACAGCAATCTCCCTTCAGGGATGGATCAGTGCAGTGAGAAGGCCATAACCCACGACTGATATTTCCACATTCATTCGTCTTCCTGTAAACTCTTGCTTGCAATCACTTCAGAGGTTAAAACTTGGCAGGTCCCATTCAGCGGTCAAACACCCCGATCGGCGTTTCAATCCGTGGCTGAGTAAACATCATTTCAAATCTTTTCGGGGGTTTTAAATGAGCAAAATAAGGTGATGAATTTCATTTTATCCAGCTCTACCCACAACACTCTTTCACACGAGTTGTTAGGCTTGTGAGAAAATAAAGAACGAGAGCTTAGCGAGATTCTGCTTTCTTCTTGTTTCAGGAGTTTGCTTTGGCTAAATCTCCAAACGGCCCCACAGGACTTGCAGAGAAAACAAAGTTCTGTAGTTTAAGTTCCCATCTGATAACCGGTGTGTTCATCTTCCTCCACTGGACCTCTGCATTCCTCTTAAGACCCTGAATGCATCCGAAATTTCACTAGCAGCTCTGGAATTGTATTCGTCCACACTGACCACTTTTACATTGGTTTGTTTTTCCAAGCTTTCATTTTGATGTAGGGATTTTTCGTCACTTATTAGTCATTGCTTGTGTTCCTGTGTGAATTAGAGTTTGGACAGAGCAACATTTTTGCTTTCCTTTCTAATCCTTGTGGAAAGAATGAAAGTCGCCCGCTGTCCTTTGTTTACGGAATTAAAATCACAACATTCTTGTCATGAAAGAGACATGCCTGTAGCCGCAGCTTTGAAGATGACTTTATGACGAGATTTAAGTTTGGTCACCTTGTTGTAAAACGCAGGGAAGTCGCGTAAAACAGCTGTAAAACTTTAACCGACATTTTGTTTCGCTTGCGTCACTATAAGGCAAGTTAAATGTAAGGTGTTTGACATAGTAAGTTATTAAGTTATTATATTTTTCATAATTGAGGTAAGTCTTAGCTCGAGATCCTAACGCTTTAAAGCGGTGGCAACCACGTCGGGTTGCTTTGACGTCAAGAAACTCTGGCTTCCAGGCTTCAGTAGGAATTTTGTTCCCAACTGGAACCAGTTTCCCAGGCTCAGTGCTCCCTTTCTGTGGAAACGCAAGGAACTTGTTTCAGACGAAGTACCGGTTGCAAGCAGCTTTGAAGAAGCAGAGCTAAACAAAGCCACATCATCAGCGCAGAAACCGTCTGCTAGGAGAACAAGGACGGAAAAAGGAAAGTCAGATTCAGGAGCTATGATTCTGGGTTTTATTTATGTGCTTTATTTTTACTGTTGTCAACAGAGACGATTAAACACAATTGTGTTTTACATTTGACAAACTTTGCAATGTTAATTTATAGATGGTGAAGATTTTGCCCCTGTAGGCATCTGCAAAAACACAAAACCTTCCCAAGTGTTTTTTTGTCTAGTTTCTATTACATTTGAAATAAGAAACGACTAACTTACAAATAACTTTTCAGCAAGATATAGGAGCTTGATTTAAGTAAATAATTCCTTAATATCTATATTTTTAAAGTACTAGTTCCATTTGACTTATGGGAAAAATATCTTGTAAGTGAAATAATCTGCTTTTATAGAATCAATATAAAGGAGTTTTTACTTAAAACAACCTCCTGTATCTCGCTGAAAAGTTACTTGTAAGTTTCTCTTAATTCAAGTGTACAAAGATATTTGCTCTAGAAACTAGACAAAAAACGATTAGTAAGATTTCACGTTTCTGCAGTGTGAGAATTCCCTTTGTAATCTCTGGAAATGTTTTCCCATCCCTGTCTGTTAGTCATCAAAACGTTGATATATTTGGCAATTTGGCTATCACAAAAAAAAAAAGAAAAAAAGAAACATGTGTTCTTAAATAGTTAAACAGATTTCTTTATTATATTTGTTTATGTTCAGCTCCAATTGATGTGTGTGTCAGAACTCAGCTGCAGTCTGTCACTGGTGAATGTCATGGGCGTGGCGTTAAGTAGGCGGC
Source organism: Poecilia latipinna (assembly GCF_001443285.1). Lineage (NCBI taxonomy): Eukaryota > Metazoa > Chordata > Actinopteri > Cyprinodontiformes > Poeciliidae > Poecilia > Poecilia latipinna. Next base: position 343,498 of record NW_015112872.1, on the reverse strand, counting down.
TGCGGTTTTCCGGGTCTTTCTAAATAACCATATGAAAACTTTACTAGAACTCCAGAGGTCACAAGGAAGTCGGAGCGTAGACCCGGGAAGACTCACTGCTGAAAAATCTCACTCTCATAAGCTGGAGATTTTAACTGCCAGCCTGACCGCAGGATCCTTTTGAAACTTGCTGGGTTTGAAAAGAGAAGTAGATGTTGCTCTTTAGTCATTTCCCCCAGTAATTAGTGTCTGTCGCTGCTACAGGCAACAATTTCCGTGTCAGTTTAGACCCTGAACGTCCCGCCGGGTCGGGTCATGACCTTTCTTGGAAGTTTCGAGTCTTGGACAACAATCGCAAAAAGATAGTCTGAGATTTCACACAAACAAACACAAAATGTGCTCTCGGACATATTTTCAACTTGGATTTTGATTTTTCTGGAGGCAGATGTAACTTTCCATGCTATCCGGCGCATTTTGATTTAGTTTACTTTGTATTTTATTTCATCGTGACTAAGACTAAATTAAAACAAGCTCGATGATTAATATTTGTGAAGGGCGATTTTGTGATTCATCTTGTTTTTTATGGTTTTGGTTGTCTGTCGTTTCATTTATTGCTGTTTTGGTTGACGTGTTTTATTTTGGATAGCTAAAATTTAATTTAGTTTATTAATTACTAATAATTACTGGGACAATTTATGGTCCAGCAAAATTTGTTATTGTTACAGGCCTAGTCATGAGGTACATAAAGTAGCAGGGCATAATTTTCAAATGACAACAAAAAAAAAAAACAGGCAAAAAAAAAAAAAAGATTAATCATTTTCAGTTGTTTTGCAAATACCATTCTGATAAGTGTGGCATGGATATGTTTTTAATCCCGTTTAATCTGAAACCCATAAATAAAATAACAGTCCAACCAATGATTATATCATCTGGAATTAGAAACGATGACACAACTGCAAACTTACCTTCATTAACCAGAGAAGTAGCCAAGATGACTCTGGAGGATCTACAGTGATCCATTGCTTAGGTAGACAAAAATAATTACTCATGTCAAAACCATATGAGGAATGTGTTGGAATGGTGAAGTCCATCTATGAAAAGACTTGAAAGCAGCTGCTTCCAGATGCCATCCATCCTATCTGACCGAGTTTAAACAATTTGGGTAAGAAAAATGGTCAAATATTTCAAGTTCTGGATGTCCAAAACCAGTAGAGATAGGGTGTTTTTTTTTTTTTTTCTGTTTGTTTTATTTACGAAAAGAAAAATTAGAACACAATTACGCACTGTGTTGGTCTGTCACATAAATTCCTGGTAAAAAGCTCAATGTTTGCCGATGTAATGTGACAAAATGTAACCGAAAAAAAAAAAAAAGGCTAAATATTATGAATGCTTTTGGAAGGCACTGTAGATATGCACACACAGCAGCAGCAGCAGCAACAGCAGCGGTAGCGTCCCTGCCCTGCGTTACTACTGCATACCAGTCATTTGTCCGAATCCAAACCACCAGCTGTTGGTGTTTCCATGCACTCAAACACACATAAACTTTGCTCTCCCTCTTGCTCCCTCTCTGCTGCGCTCACATTCTTTCTCTGCGTCGCATCGCATGCCAGCAGTGACAGATGCTAGCCTCAAGCCCTTAACCCCTAACCCGACGCATGCCACTATTTTTGGGGCGAAGAATGAGCAGGACGAGCTTGAAAAGGCGTCAGACACCGAGTGCAAGCTCAGATGTCCGTGCTGGGCCTCCTTACACAGGATAACGCACCGCCTACTTTCCCTTAAACAAATAAATACCCACATTTGTTCAGTTTTCACTTTCGCCCTTAAAAGAAGCTAAACAGTTACTTTCACCAAATCAATATTGCTGCATGTATCATTTTTTTTATCTTTAAAATGACAGGAAGTCAACATTGTGTCTTAGAAAAAAATCTTTTTTTTTTTTTTCTTTTTTTTTTCTCCACAATTGGGAAGTGGAGCTTCTTTGCTCAGAGATGGCAGCTGCCATTTATAAAAGAAGGCATAAAATTTCAACCATGTGTACTTGTCCGTCCGTGTGAGCGCACAGCTCGAGCCTGCCCTCCGTGGGTGATGAAATCTCATCAGGTCAGCTGTAATCGAGAGTTATTAATATTATCCAGCCGTCCACCATGGCCCGATGGAGCCTGTGCCCCCGTGCTTGAGCGCGGCTTGAGGAGCGTTTCCAACCGGAGAAAGTAAAGAGTTTTAAGCTGTTTGACGCCTAAGATAAAAGTCGATTTTGTGTAAATAAATAAAGCAACATATTCTCAGTTAAAGATAATAAAATAAAATAAAAAAACAATTTTGGGGGAAAATATGAACATGAAATGTCTGCTCATCAAAAAAAACAACAAATAAATGACTCATCCTTTTTTAGTGAAAATGTTTCTTTGGTTTTTTCTCTTTTTTTTTTTGTTTCAGTTTGTGAAACAAATTTGAATGACAGAAATAAGCCAGGTAAAATTAAAAACCAGTTTTCTAATAAATATTTCATTATTTAAGTGAAAGAGTTACTCAAACCCAGCCACACCCTTGAGAAAAGTGTTTGCCACCTCACCATAATTGTCCGGTTGTACCAGAGTTGACCTGAGATCGAACTCATTGGCCAACACCTGGGGCCTTGTGACTGCCTGACCTGTAAAATCTAGAAAGTCGCGAATTAATCCGGCCCGATGACTCTAATTGACCAAAAAAAAAAAAAAAAAAAAAAAAAAAAAAGATGATTTATGGAAATTCAAGAACACGCAAGAAACAATTGAATTGACATGTAACGGTCCAAAACGGGTCACAAAGCCGTTTTCAGGCTTTCCTCTAAGCCACATATTTCCCCTCAGCGATGGAGAAATTACGGAGCAGCCATCCAATCAGAATTACTCCGCAAGCATCAGTGACTCATCAGGGGTTCACAAAAGAACCCAGAACAACACGTAGGGCACTTCATTCCTAAAATGCTTCAGCTAAGGTCAGCGTTCATGACTCAACAAGAGTGGTTTAGTTATGTTCTCTTGCAGATTGGTGTGGATAGTTTTTTTTTTTTTTTTTTAATCCTTACTTGATGAGTTTCTCATTAGAAAACTGTCTTTTGTACTTATGTTTCTTCTTTAATGTTTCTTTAAAAAAATAGAAGAAATAAATCTGTAAGGAGACATCCTGTCTAAGGAGACATCCTGTCTCCTTTTCTTTGTTTCAATAAATTGTTAAAGAGCAAAAAAAAAAAAAAAAAACACCGTGTTGATGCCAGGCAGAAGCACCGAAGATCAAACGAGATTAAAATGCGCCTTAAGCGGACATGGGGGAATGATTCACTGCTTGGCTTACCTGCGAGAGGTTATCTAATGTAATATGTTTTACTGCCAAACGTGGATGCCACTTCAGTGCTTCCCATGAACTGTTTATCGCTCAAGGCATACCAACCAACCTATTTTTTATTAATTTTTTGTCGATTTCCAAACATGGAGATGTAAGACAGCATGCCATGTGACCTGGATGTTCATTTATTTAATCACTCGATATGCCTGCTCAACCACTCAGCTTAAAGCCGAGGTTGGCTTTTGTGTTAAACGCTCCTGTAAAACACCTACAGCGTTTTGTTTCCACGGATCCCCTTAATCTGTCTGCACAAAAGCCCGTGATCTCAGGGTTTTTTTTGTGTTTTTTTTTTTTTGTTCAGTCCACGTGCTCGCAGTTATTTATCGGGGCGTGTGGTTGCATGCGTTCGCTCACTGCTCTTATTCCGCAGGTTTCGTCAGCTCCAGCTGGGCACTGACAGCCGGGTGGCGGAGCTGTCCAGCCAGGCCAAGCTGCACTCCTTCGAAGCCGAGCGCGCTCACTTGCTCAAGGAGGAGACGGCGAAGGCGCTAGCTCAGTGCCAGGTGGAGTGTGAGAAACAGCAGAAGAAGCTTGAGGTACTCAGACTCAAAAAAAAAAAAAAAAAAGAGTGATTTGGCATCACATCTCAGTTTTCTTGTCAGACACGTATGTGATCTCCTCTAAGGCCACAGCATTAAAATGAAATTGTTAGATGACGTTTGGCTTAGTTTTTATTATTTGGACAAAATCCTCTTTTTCAGACATACACAAATTTCTATTATTCAATAGCAACAGAGTCATATTAGAATGATCCCCTATGTTTTTTTCTTTTGGGGGGGGGGGGTTGCAATAATTTATGACCTGAGAAGCAGAACCAAAAATGGGGAAGCTGCTTTCAGCTTCTATGCACCACAAATCTGGAACAAACTTCCAGAAAACAGCAGAAGAACCGAAACACTGAGTTTCTTTCAATCCAGACTAAAGCCCCGCCTGTTTAGATTTGCTTTTCAACCATAATAAATGAAACATTTTGATGTGTAATGTTGGCACTTGCCAAAATGTAATGTTTACTGGTTTTCTCAATTGTTTGACTGTGTGCTGTCTTCTTTGACTTTGTGTTTTTGTGTCTTTATGATGTCAAGCACTTTGAACTGAGTTGTTGTTGCTGAAATGTGCTACACAAATAAACTTGATTGATTGATTGATTGTGACATAAATTAAGACCGTCTAATGCGCAGACGTGTTACATAACCAAACTTTTGCAAAGTATTAATTTTGAAGTGGGAACTTCCTGCTGAGGCACCGGTTTTCTTTCTGAAGAACTGTTCAACAGCATCTGAGCTTGCAGTTGTATTTCAACATCCGACTGCTCCGACCCGCAGGCGTTTTAGTCTATCGCGATGAAGCCTTTGTTGGGGCTGGGATACTTTTCAGAATAAAATATGTATTGTTACGACATGCTGTTCGTGCTGGTTTTACGGGTAGACATGCTACGCTGATGATAAAGGTGGTGTGTACTTCTTTTACAATTAAAAAATGTGAAAGATCACATTTTAAAATGTAATTCAAATGCAGCAACACTGATTGTTGTTGGTCTTTTGACACGGCACCTGTCGCTTTAACTGCTTCATATCTGCCACGAGAAGAGCTTTATCCAAGTAAATGTTTCATTTGCTTCGTCACGTTTTGATTTTGATTTCAGTTGCACAAAATGGTGCAAATAAATAGTTTGTTCTTGCTCTTTATATTTCTTTCCCTCAGTTATTGACTCAGGAGTTTTACAGGCTCCAAACGTCGTCCGAGAAGCGGGTGGCGGAGCTTCAAGCCCAGAATGCAGAGCAGGCGTCCCGGCTGGAGACGTACGAGAAACTGGAGCAAGAGTTGGACCAGGTCACCATGCAGGCGGCTGAAAGTAAGCTCACAGCTCTGGCGTTGCTCAGGCAGGAAGTAAGACAACAAAAAGGAACATTCAAGTTCAGCAGCAGAGAATGTGGCAGTTTGTGGGGATCAATGAGAAAAGATCGTCAAAATAAATATAGTAATTGATTCCAGTTTCCTTTGAACTCGTTTGCAAATACAGGTGCAACTCAATAAACTAGAATGTTGTTTGTTCATTTATGATTTATAATTATGACACATCATGTAGAATAATTACACCCAGGCTGATGTTTCAAGGCCTTTATTTCTGTTTGTTGTGATGATTTTTCTCTCAAAGCTACTAAAAACATCCATAAAAGCTTAAAGAGCTGACAGAGCAGCTTCTGATGATCTATGCAGAGCTTGAAATATGGAACTGACCTGGGGGGAGGGGGGGCATCTCATCACTTTCTGAATAGATAATTATTTTGCCTTAAATATTCTGAGAAGGGTTGCCAAATCTTGTTAAATGTTTTGCAAGAACCCACTAGGGGTAAGTATGGAGCATGTACCAGAATATCTGTCTTAATCTGAAACTGGTAAAGCTAATAAACATCATGTCACATTGGATCAGGTGTTTTGAATAAAAATGAGTAATCAGGGAGAAAACAAGGAGCTAAATTCATCCCATACAGGCTATCCTAACAACTTCCAACCTCAGGAGTTTTTTTATTTGAAAAAGAAAGCATTTGGTAATTACTATTTATGTACTCTGATGTGAATCAAAAGATCCATAAGCTAGCTAGCTAGTATGTCAGGGAGTTCTAGCATGTGTGCATGCTTGGCTAAAAGAGTTTTAAAGGCAAATACAAGGGAACTTTATCTATGAGATGTTTAAAGCTGCAGTATGTAACTTTGACAGAAACATGTTTTTTTTTTAACGAATTTGTTAAAACTGACCATATGTTGTGCCAACATAATCGGTGAATTATTTGAGTTCCTCCACCTTCTCCCAGTGCTTCTATTTCCATGTGCAGAAATGTGACTCTCGCTTAAAAACAACCAATCAGAGCCAGGAGGAGAGTCTTAGTGCCGTCAATCCTGCTCGTGTATGTGCTGTAACTGTGCTAATGGTGGCAAAACAATTTTTTCCACCGTCATCGGTGGCTATGCTAACTGGCCTGCGCATTCATGGCAGGCTACGCTGTGCGCCAAGAACCTAATTTGACAAACGACCCTCATATATACGCATATGATTTACTAAGATGTACTTTTACCTGCACAGAACGACGACACGTACGTTATGCTGGTATTTGGAGATGTTTACAAACTGTATTTGCATCTTACCAGTTGAGAATGAGGAGGAGGCAGAGAGAGTTCTGTTCTCATACGGATACGGCGCAAATGTTCCCACAACGGCCAAAAGAAGACTGAAGCAAAGGTAAAGTACAAGACACTACACGTCTCAATCATTGTTCTCTTACCAAATCGATGGCCTCTGTTTGCACAACATAAAAAAGAAAACTTCATAAAATGTGTTTAAAACTTGAGTCGGTCATTTTGACTTATATTCATCTTAATTTCTGTTATTGGTCAGCATCTCCCCTCTGTGCAGTAGCACTATTAATGCCAGCTATGTTTTAATTAAAACCTAGTGGAGTTAAACGGAAACCTGTTCAATTAGGTTGAAACTTTGAAGCATCCTTTAAAACACCACTTTCAATCCCAGTAACTCTCTCAGAGGAACATTTGGCTTCTTTTCAGGATAAACTTCCTTTAATTGTTTGAGTTCCAGTGTATTTCAACAGTGTGCGTCAGTTCTAGAAAATCCTGGAACTTTGATTTTCAGTGACATGCAAATGAAGACGAGTGTGATCTTGTTAATGTTGTAAATTCTGTAGCTGTGCCTGTGTGTGCGTGTTCCTCTGTTACGCAGCGTTCATCTGGCTCGCCGGGTGCTGCAACTCGAGAGGCAGAACACCTTACTGAGGAGGGACCTGGACAGACACCAGAACCAGACGGGACAGATGTCTCAGGAGGTACACTCACACAGAGAAACACACACTGCATCCACAGGTGTGTGTGTGTGTGTGTGTGTGTGTGTGCCTGGGGAACATCTTCGTTGGAATAGATCTAATGTATTATTAATGTTTTTAGCAAATAGAATCAAGCACATACATGCCAACACGCTTGTTTTCTCACCACCACGACTCTCCCACAGTAATGCAGACTCTGGTTGCTTCACAGCTATCAGCGTCAGTTTGATTTGCAACCACAAATAAGTCAAGAGTCAAAGGAAATTCAGAATTTGCATCTTGAAGTTTAGTTTGACTTTGCTCCTTGATAAGATGCTAACACGTGGCATCTTCTAGCATTTCTTTACCGATCAAAGTCCGCGAAAAGCTGGACTCTGATTGAAACTAAAATATGAAAAGATGCAAGAACAACATTAAATGTTTTCTTTTTATTTCTCATTAATTATTCGTATTGAGCGCAGAGGTGACGCCACACTGTGTGCGAGTACAATTGCTGCAAAACAGAGTTTTACTCTTTTAAAACAAATACAGGCAACAAGGTGCCTTTAGAGTACAAGTACGTCGTAAAATCTTTTGAACAGTCTGGAAAAAGTTCAATATTTGTAGTTGTACTGTCACACCAAATATCCTGGGTGGATAGGAGACCATCAGACTGTGTAGCAGATGTTATTTCAGCCACTGAGCTGCAGTTATGACAACATTGCGTCAGTCCAGCATTACATAAATAGACAGAAACACCTGAGACAACGTGAAACCTCAAAGGAATTCTGGGAAGTTTACCAGTATCACAGGAATAACATCAAAAGTGGCAAATTTAATCATCATCCGTTGAAGACAGAAACAAAATTAATTGCATATTTTTATTCGTCCTGTTACACGCACAACTTTTACTAGATATCATCACTCACCACATGACTTATCAGTAAGAGTCTTTAAAGCCATTTTTGTTTTTTCTTTTTTGTTGTTTTTTTTGTTTTTTTCCAACTTCTAAAACGAAGCCAGGAAAATGACAAGTTGTTCAAGAACCGACAATAGAGTTTGCATGAGCCCAGTCTCTGTACCTGTCACACTTGTTGACACGATGAATGGAAAATGGAGTCAAAATCCATGACAGCGTCGCTCTTCACTCTCCAAACAAACTCTTTGCACCGATCACCGACCCTTTGTTGTCTTTGGCAACTCGTGTGCGTTCATGTGCATACACCAACAATACGGCTTCAGTCTTGGATTTGCGCGTCAAACTTGGCGGTCACGTGGCCGCCACTCGTGCACCAATGTCTCAAAGTCATCCGTTGAGGGTTGAGGCTACGAGCTGCCGGTGTGCTCACTTTTTTTTTTTTTTTTCACTCGCTGCTGCTGCTTAGTTAATCTGAGGAAAGCTTGTGCAAAGTCGGAGTGGAGTGGCCGGCCAGATTGGAGTCTAAATAGACCCGGCTTTCAGCTGTCAGCCGAGATTGACTGGTACCCGTCTGGAATACATGATGATTCATCGAGTATAAAAGAAAAGAGTGAAAAATGACATTTCCTTTTCACTTGAAAAGAGCAAGGGTGTTACCCTCTTAGCCACCCACACAGATGCCCTGACTAACTCGCTATTGTTCTCACTCCTCCACCTAGCCGGTATTCACTACTGACTTGCAATAAAAATGGCTTAATGTGTAACAGCCTAACTTTGTTTGTTGATTTTAAGTACGATAGTGACTATGAGACACTGCGGATGCTTTTAGTTGAAAATGCAACCCAGATATGACGGGGGGAGGGGGGAGAGGGAGAAACACTTTTCATCACGCCTGCTGACATGAATGATACGTTACAAAGGAAAATTATTCAATTAGGTCAAACTGGATTTTATTTGAGAATATCAGATTTGGAGAAAAAAAAACAGCTTTAAATACTGTGTAAAAATCAACCAAAAAAGAAAAGCACTTTCCCTTCCGCTTTGAAAATATGCACCGTTTTGTTGTTGCACCAGCGCATAAAGTTCTATTCAACAAAACGCGGACAAGGTTTTATTATGCCGTGTCAAAGTCAGACCCTGTAAGAAGAAATGTACAAAAATAAAATGACTGCTCTGTCACTTGTGTTTTCAACCCCAGCTGTCCGCGGCCAACCAGCTGCTGCAGCAGACTCAGCAGCCTTACAGCTTCCTGATCGACACGGTGAGAGAAAAGGATGCGGCGATCAGGGCGCTGAGGGAGCGCGTCTCCTCTCTCGAGGACGACGTCAGGTGCGTCTTCCTCCTCAACGCACGTACGGACGTATGCCTGCGTCTTTCGGTGGAAGTTTGCATTCTTTCTGTAACCTGTTCTTCATCTGCCGTATCTCCCCCCGTTTCCTGGGCGTCTTCTGCTTTATCTTCGTCTCTCATCTTTTGTCTCTCTCTCTATCTGATAGAGCCCATTTTACTGTCTCACACACATGCACCTGCTTGGTATTGACCTATATTCCTGCTGTTGCCCACTGTTTTTTTGTGCTGCTTGACAAGTATGCAAGCTGACAGACTGCAGGTTTTCGCTTGCTGATCGCTACCACTGTGCGCTCACCTGGGGCAAGCAGGAGTATGGGGCAAAAAAAAAAAAAAAATCCTTTTTTTAAACGCCGTCAAGCTTCTCGATCCTCCTTGCATCTGTCAGGGAAGCTGAAGTCTCCCTGTGGCTGTGCGGGACTATCTGTTGCAAACAGAGACAGAGCTCTCAGGAGATTGTCATTTCATGTTTGGGTCTCTTTGATAGAACGAGTTTAAATCCCCCCGCCCCCTGCAGATTCCTTTGAACGGTGATCAGACTGTTGCTTTAAGATTGATTTGCTTTCAAAGTGCACCGCCACAAGTTCCAGCTTGTTTTACAGACCTAGATGGAAAATGTTAACAGCGCAGTAATATGTTGGTTGTAATTTTTTTGAAATTCGTGACTTACTCTGATAATTAGCTGGTGATAAAGCAAACAAACACCTGTTTTTAACACTCGTTTTATGTTCTTGGTTTTGTTTTCCCTTCAGGCTAAAACAGAGCAGGAAAATATGTTTTTGTTTTTTGTTTGTTTTTTTTGGTTTTTAATTCTGTATGCCTTTATGAGTATGTTGAGCCTAATCCTTGCTGACACTGAAGACAACTGAAGTGCAGTTTAATCAAAACTACAAATATCTACAGCAAATATAACCATTTTACAAGAGGTGCTTCAGAAAACCGTGTGCTATTACAGAAATCATTTTCTATTTGATCTGATTTGTTAATGTTCTCCGCCTGCAGTTCTTTGAGGAAAGAGCGAAATGCTTTGCAGCAAGTGAAGAATGACATGGCAGCCGACCTGGAGCGACTTCTCAACAATAAAGAGGTAGGTACAGTGCCAATGATCATAGTGATATTTTTGATGAGTTTTGAAAGAGAAGTCAAAAGCAATTTTTATTTTGTGTTTTCAGCTGGATAGTGGAAATACTCATCCTTACCATTTCTGGGAAAATTTTGCTACTCAAGGCCAAAGCCTGCTTTGCTACCACAGCGAATGTGTTTTTTTGTTTGATTCCCGGTTTGTTCTGTTGAAAATACACCAAAAGTTTGGTAGGAACAGTAAAGTTCGGTGGTTATATACACAGACAGATTCATATCTGTCACATATTCAACAACCCTCCGCTTCAGCTGTCAATTTCGAGGACAAAGATCCTGTGAGCGTACATGAACACATTAAAAAAATTAAGTCCTTTAATCGTCAGAATAAATGTGTAACAGGAGTGAATGAATGAGTGAGTTTCTGCATTAGAGGAAGAAAGTAGTGCTGTCGCTCTGTACTCCTAACTGCCCTGATTTATATCTGCTATGCAGTAAATTTGTTCATAATTGCTTCATTCAATCAAATTATAGTCAGAATAATAACTCTTTAGATAGCATTTAAATCATATCCTTCGGTCTGAAATACATAATACATTGGTTAATCGTGGTGAAATATTTCTACTCTTCAATCTACTGTTTCTTGTTTTGCTTGAGGTAAACGTTCAACACTCCAGGAGAAATTTATTTGTGTCATCATCTAAATGTGAGAAAGTCACATAAAAGTTATAAAAATAGAAATTTCATCCACCAACACAACTAAATAGCATTCTTTCATGGACATGTTTAGTAACTGAATGTATGCAAGCTATGCCAGGCTAACTGTATTAGATGTCTGTGTTTTGCGATTTTAAAAAAAATTATTATTAATAATATTTTTACAGGTTATACGCCTCCACCAATATTTTGTTCAATTTCTTGTAAAGCTCAGCCACATGCTCTTCTTGATGAACAATCTTTCTGTTATGGTTATTCGTTCTCATTGACAGAACTGACATAGTTCATTCACACACTGGTTCGATTTTATACCAAATTCACAGCTTTCAAGCACAATTCTAAAACTTTAGGTTGTGTTTCATAAAGGTTATCACAGGTGTTTCAAGTTAACCTATTTTTATCTTTTTCAAAACCAGTTTGGATGTTTTGGATTCCTGTCTTGTAGCAAACTTGACCAGACCTTTGACCTTTTTTCTAAAACAACATAAAAAAATTTTTTTTTAAAAAATATATCATACATTTTGCGCATACATTGTAAAAGCGACTTCACTAAACTATTTTTTTTAACAGAAAGAACGACTCACATTTAAACAACAATTTGTGTGAAAAAGACATTAATAATTGACCAAGTAGTTAGATATTATCAAGTTTCATTTTATCAGCTAATTGATAAGCTTGACTAATTTTTCTTTTTATCACACTGTGTGTTGCAGTCCATCCTGTCAGACTGCGTGTGTATGTGTACACATCGGAGTGTGTCTCCAATCCAGCCGTTTGCTTTACAAAGTATGTGCACCGTCATAGACAGCTGTTCCTCAGCTCGGCTGTTTGGGATGCCACCATGATGTGTGTGTGTGCGTGTGTGTGTATGCGTTTATGCATGTATGTGACATGCCGAGGCTCATGTCCTCAGATGTGATAAATAGAACCGTGAAATTACCCCCCCCCCCCTCTGTCCTGCTGGTAGCACCTCTGCAGACCCTTTAAGCTCGCTGAACTGCTTTATAAGCCATGTGTTATCAGATTCGTAACGACGCTGATTTTTAGGTAAATATGACAAAGGAGAAGATTAAGATTTATAATATAAAAGAGTTTCTCATACTTATCTGTTTATTGATCAAGTGATAATTATCTACACCGATAATTATTATTTTTATTTTTTTTTTGCATAACGTCCGCGACTCTCCAGGAGTTGGCAATAATGAAGCAGGCCCTGATCGGCTTGCGGTCCGGGCTGAGAGTGGACCCAGACCTGTTTGGAGCCGGTAACGGCGCTACGAGGGCCTCTGGAACAGCAAAGCAGAAGTCCAAACGTGTCAGCGGGACCGACGATGAGGAATCGTCAGACAAGCCCAAACCTACTGTTTTTGTAAGCGTTGGTCACACCCTTTAATGAGTCACACCAATCTAACCAGCGAGGACAAAAGCTGAGACAAAAGAACACTCGAGTCTGACATGAAATAATTAATAGCTTTCCTGTCGTTATTGTTATTAACCTTTTTATTTCACCAGGAAAAAAAATAAAATAATCCCTTTCGGATTAAACATCTCTTTATACAAGAGAATCCTGGCCAAGACCGGTCCTGGTTAGTTTCATTTAAGCTCTTTAGCGAAGTCCATCCGAGTAGAGAAGAGCTCTGGAGCAAGTCCCAGAAGTGATCCGAAACCACTAATAGTCCAAATATAGACTCTGAGCAATGATCGGAAGGTTAAACAGTAAAAATGCATTTATCGCATTTATTTTATGCGATAAATGCATAAAATCTAACAACTTTGACGTATAAACACGTCACCCAACAGCATGCACTTTGATGCACTTTTAGGAGTTTAATAAAAAGCCAGATAAAGTTTAGGAGTGAAAACTAGTTCTCAAATGATCTGTTTAAAGAACAAGCCAAAGCTGGAAGATGCAATAAACCAGTTGTGCAAGTGTGCACACCCTTAAAATGATTCTGCTAAATCACCATTTGATCCATCCAACTGTTCAGCTACTCGGACCGTGGACATTGTCAAACGTAGTTCTGGATTCTGGCTCAAACATTCAGTCCTTCGTCTGAAGGTCTGGGGCAAAAAAAAAAAATGACCAGTGTTAGTTATTTATATCTTCAACTACCTTGACGACGAACCCCCGGTTTGATCGGAGGAAAACCAGCACCGCCATGTTCCCCTGTGGTGAAAGACTTATTTGTAAATAAGTTCTAAGTTTGTTGTTGTTGTTGTTCGGTTTTAAGTTTGGTTTCGTCACATTGTCCCACAAGGCTTTAGGAGATTTTAGCAAAGCTTAGATGTTTTTTAATTCATAATCCCAGAATATAATTCATTCTTTCAAACCTACTTGCTAGTCAAGACATTTGAAGAACGCAGGAGATTGTTGAGTCATGTAGAAAAAACCGAAGACTCATTTCATTAGAAATCCTTGCAGCTCCTCCAGTCTTCTCCCTGCTGTTTATTTCTGTAAGTTATTAGCTGTGGTTTTTAAATCTAAATTGCACAGGGATATGTGCCACATTATTTGTGTGGGACTGGAGAAAAGGTTGCATTTTAACGAGGGTGTTTACACTTGTTAGCCAATAAATAGGAATTATCTCGTAATTCCTTCATTTTCTTTCGGATTCAAAACAACCTTTTCTATCAAGGAACCTACAGTACTTTTTTTCCAATTTAGGAAAAAATTGGAACGGCCATGTCAGACCTCAATGAAAAACAGAAGTTGGTGTTAGCCATGAAAAGTCTAATTGGTTCATCGGTTGTTGACTCAGACGAAAATCAATAAGGTTTTTATAAATGTCTTCTCTCTGTTTTGTTTGCAGACCAAAAAAGAAGCTCCTGATTGGTACCAAAGGCCAAAGCAGAAATACAAATAAAAATTCACACAATGGCACTCACTCAGGATTTAAACAACTGTACATTTCAGTACTCTAAACCTATTTTTTGTATTGTAAATTGTGTTACCTTTTAGCAACTTTTCAAATACAAAACTAGAACAAGTTGCTATCTGTGTTGGAGGTTTTTTTTGTTGTTGTTGTACTATTACTCACCAATTGCACCAAAATTCCTTTTATGTTGGCAGCATTTGGTTTGACACCGTTCAATCCTCATCTTTTTCTGGCGACACTTACTGGTTGCTACAGACAAACAACACTGCAGAAACCTTAGCCTTTGATTTGCCCTAGCTGAAACTCCTTTGGCTTTAAATATAGACATACTAGGCATGCCTTTATCATTTCAGACCATGTTCTGATTGGTGTCATATTAAACTCAGTCACACGGCTGCTGTGAAAGCCGGGCTGTGACATTTTCAACTGTTTTCTATTAACACTTCAAAATATTAAATACAAAATGGTGCAAATCTAGCTTCCATTTCCTGGTTGACATGACTCATGGTCTTTCCTAATTGACCTTTAGTGTTTTTCTTTTGACTGTGGAGATTGAGCAGATTAATGATGACTTTATGATGTGAAGAAATCACTGGTTTGGTTGTGCAAGTAAATTTGAGTTTTGTCATCAGAAGCTGTGCAAGAACCGGACTGAATAATGGCTTCTCTGACTCAAGAGAACGTGTGAGCTTGTTCTTCAGGAATGAAATTACAATAGCAATATTCTAGTAAAAGCACACTTGTACTAGGCCCTTTTTTTTTTGTCAAACATCAATATATTTTATTTGAATTTTATGTAAAAGAATATATATAGTTAAAAGTTTTTATTTCAAATAAAAAAATTTACACAGGAACGCTTTTGTATTTAGTCCCTTTAGTTTGTTACCCTTAAATAAAATCGTGTGCGACCATGTGGACTAAGGGAATGATTACTTTTGTAAGGCAAAGAAGGGTCTTTTTCCACCAAAAAATTTATATTGACATTTTTACTAAGGCAAAAGTTTAATATCTCAAAGGCTGTCTGGGGAAAAACTACCAGAAAACTGCAAAAATGCTGAAACCCTGAGTTCTTTTAAATCAAGGCTAAAAACATATGTTGAGTTTCCTTTATTTTAAGTAAAATATCATCATTAGTCTGTTCCATCTGCTCTTTACATTCATTCATTATACCACTTTAATGTAATGTTTTTTTTTATTGTAAGCATGTAACACTTTGATCTACCTTATTGCTGAAACGTGTTCTGCAGATGATTATATCTTATAAACTAAACCATATATATAGTGTGTTTATGTATAACATTTCATAATCACATTGGACAAATGTAAATGTATACATTTGTTCTCTGTTGACCCAGTGGTATATTTCCTGGATGCAAATGCATGTTAAAGTACATCAAAGAAATACTCTTAAATATAAGTATTTCCTGAAATTTGAGAAACAGGAAATACTCTTAAAGGAAAAATCTCGAATGGGCATTACTTCATAATCTTTCCTAGGATGCAGTTTTCCGTGTTTCTTGTGCACTTTTTTTATTTTTTTGCTTCCCCTCAACTTTCCACTAATACGCTGAAATGCATCACTCTATGAACGAACAGCTTCTTCAATAAAGAGATTTTACTACTTTGTGTACAGCTGTCAAATCAGCAGTTGCACCAACGATTATGTAGGACATAACATGTTTATGTTTTCAAAAATATAATAATTTTCTATTGGTCTTATAACTTAATGCAAAACTGAATCTTGGGTTTCTACTGGCTGAGAGTCAACAACAACCCTATTGTCAGGGATGAAATGCGACGTAGAAATTGAATATACCAGTTTTAGTGTATTAGTTTTTTTTTCTATCGGTTGAATTGAAATATATCCACTTTTAGATAATATCAAGCTTGTTAAAGTAGGATTAAAGAGAAATATACATTTTAACACAGGCGATCACAATTAAAAATTGACGATCAGGTTTAGGGTGTACACGCAAAAATGAGAGACGGGGAAAGTGTATCTACTGCTGTCGTGAAAAAGAATTAAATGTCCACCACATTTTCGGCTGCCCGGCCGGCCCAGCACGTTGCAGGACGCTTCTGTGAGCGTATTTAGATGGAGCGAAGGGCGGTGGCCGGTGAATGAATAATCAAGGCTTCGATGGGCGGCGCAGGCTCCGTATTTACACTGGGCCGCTCCGCCCTACGCAGAGATAGAAAACTGTCTGCGGGCCGGAGGGATGGAACAAGTGGAAGGAGATGTTGCCGACAGGCACACATTAATTACTCCGCCACACGCTCTGCAACTCGTCCGGCTGCGCTCCTTCCCCATTGCGCTGTAGCGGCAGCAGCAGCATCCTCCTCTCTGCAGAACAGAACGAGCGATCATCCGGGCTGCCTGCGTCGGAGCTTCATGGCCGCAGCACTGACGATGAGCGGCGCGCAGGAGGACCCGTTCTACCCGCTGCAGAAAGCGGCGCTGCCGGCCGCCTTCTCTCTGGAGGACTCGGCGCTGTTCGGCCTGGACTGTAAAATCTCAGAAGCGGACAAGGCAGGGCAGAATGACTACACGCAGGTAAGGAATCAAGAGCAACTTCACATGTTATGGGTTTCTTTGAATGGGCGTGGCAGATGGGGGCAGCGAACCCAGATTTTGTTTCTCCGCTCCTGGCCTGGAAATGGAGCCGGGCTCCGCTATCTTGATTGTAGTCATCACTTTATTATTTTTACACCGTGTCGGGCCGCGGTAAGCGACCCAGCAGCTCCGCCTGAAGTCGCCTTCAGCGCATGTTTGTCTACGCCAGCCAAGCCAGCCAGTTGGTCACCAGCTGTTGGTCTCCCTTTGGTGTCCACTCACACCATCATACCACAGTGACGACAACTGACTCGGACAGAAATGTCCCGGCCGGCTCTGTCCCCAGCTAGGAGGAAACTTGTGCAACAGAGGAGAGAAGTGTGTGTGTAACAGCTGGTAGGTTGTGGAGCCTCAAATAGCAGCCCATCCCTAGACTGCTGCTGCTGCTGCTGCAGCGGACAGGGAGACATGGGTGGTTCCCCTCCAGCCCCCCATTTCCTCTCGTGGTGCTGTTTCATCCTCTGCTGTCAGGTTTAACTAACTTTCACGGTAACCAGGTGGCGCTTTTTACCTGAACTAGACTGACTTATGAATGGCAGCCATGATAAAAACATGCCCAAAACATGGTTGTATCCTTCACTGTTGGACTCATCAAGTAGGTGTTTGAGTTCAGCTTTGCAGGCAGTGAGGGAATGTTGCAGCTGCCCATTGATGACTACTTGATAAATGCTTCAGCAGTGACTGTTCTACCAAACTTTTGTCTCAGAATAGTTTCGTGGAAGCTTTGTGCTCAAATTTGTTTCTAAGCGCTTGGTTTGTTTTCTCCACAGGTGAAGTGTGAGATGGACACGTATCTCTCCCCTCCTGCCTTTCCACCCCAGACAGACGGCCAGCAGAAGTCACATAGAGACATCACGTCGGCGGCGGAGCAGTTCTTTAGCGGAGACCACGCCGGGGCTCCCTACACCCTCAACATGAACCTTTACCTCCCCGACGTGGCCTACCTGAGGATGGGCTCGTGTGAGCAGGTGCGGCCCCCTCAGGCCCAGAACCGCGCCGGCCTGGCCCAGATTAAAACGGAAGCTGCCTCGTCGTGTTTCGGCCCGCACCTACAGCCCCACTGCCCAGACGGTACACTCACGAGCAGCTGTGGCACATCCGGGCACGAGCCTAGCAACGCTGCATTGGAAACCTCAGCCATAAACATGTCGCTAACAGGGTTACCGGACTTCACGAGTGTTTTCACCCAGTCGGGAGGAGAGGTGTTCATCAAACAGGAAATGCCGTCGCAGTTCGAGCAGCAAGGCATCCACCACGACGGCAGCGGCTCACTCTTCCAGCTGCTGAACGCCGGGTTGGATCATCACCACATTGATGGGATGGAGACTCAACAGCAGCAGATGCAGCACAATTCCAGTGTTCATGCACCTTTCCATAATTTACCAGTAAATCATGCTTCTTCCCAGCAAGAGCAGGGCACCAAGGCGAGCTACCGCAGGGTGTACGCGCATCCTAATGCTCAGGTGCACTCCCATTACTTGCAGCAGCAGGTGCCCTACCTGCCTCCCTCCCCGCCCAGCTCCGAGCCGGGCAGCCCCGACAGACAGAAGGAGCTGCTCCACACCCTGTCCCCTCCTCCTTCGTACGCTGCCACTATCGCCTCCAAGTTGGCAGGAGCCACGCCGGGGCTCGGACCTGGCCCGGGACCCGCCGGCTTCGCCCTGCCCACTCCAGTCCAAGGCCCGTCTCCGGGCCTCCCCCAGGGCCCCGCAGCCCAGACCACGACGCAGAACTCCGGGACCGTCCGATACAACCGGAGGAACAACCCGGACTTGGAGAAACGCCGGATCCACCACTGTGATTACCCAGGTTAGGAGAGCATCACGCCCTCCACGTTGTGCGTGTGCGCGCGCTGATTGTTTCCCCCGCTGTATTGTGTTTTCGTCTTTTTCCCGGTGCTGTGGTCAGACCAGACTGACGTCTGGCCAGTCAGGAAGGTCAGCATTATGACGACCAGATTCATTTTAAGACTCCCCTGCATTTTTTTGAAATTACACGTTGCTTTTTGAACTTCTGTCCCAGACCTCTGGGGTCACCATGCCTTCCCTGCACTCTGCTTCAGCGGCGTCGTTGAAATATAATGCCAGTACATTTTCTTTAACCATAAGCTCAGGGGAAAAAAAAAAAAAAAACACTTTGCATTTATTATCGCAACCTAAACGATTGTATCACTACCAATCCAGAAGTCCCGACTGTTGAGCCTAAATCAACGCTGGAATGATTGTGGCATGAACCTGTGCTTTTGTGGCTGTTTTAATTACACAGATGGTTTCCTGCAGTCATTTGATCTTTTTTCCCCTACACACAGACACACACAGACATTTGCATGCATGCTTGAGATAGCTTGCTCAGGTTAAAGTATTTTCTTAAACTGCCTGACAAACAGCCACACACATTCAGGCTGTGCGATGTGCAGCAACTTGTAGAACATGAAATGTTAACTAGCCTGTGGCAGCAGGTAAAGGAGAGAGAGAGCGGGGGAGGGGGGGAGGACTTCGGTGAGCTCCCTGTAGCTTGTTCGTACACGCTTCTTTAAAAGTGAGATGACACACATCCATCATTTCCCCGAATCCACCTTTCACACAAGTATCTGTTAAGTTGTACTCTTGTACAGTATAATCACGGCGGGGCAGGACCTTTCTAAATATTATTTTTCACAGATTATTTTGCTTATTGGGACAAGCTAAATCCCACATAGACTGAGTTTGAGCAAAGAGCTATGATACTCTGTTGAGGATCTCCGGAGCATTTACTGTGCTTCATTCCACACAGCTTCTGGTCTTCATTAGTTCAAATTTCTTGCATACCGCAGCTCGGTTTATTGGGTAAATGCATATCTGACACAAGCAGATTATTTGGTCTAAGCTGTCTGCTTTTGTTTATCTCCATCTCTTTGCCTCAGGCTGCAAGAAGGTCTACACCAAGTCGTCCCATCTGAAAGCCCACCTCAGGACTCACACGGGTAAGATGCACCTCTGATCGATGCGCTTTTCAGTCCGCTGTGCTCGGGTTTCAGGTGTCCGCGCTGGCACCGTGTTGCTAGGCAGACCGCCGACTTCTCGTCATGTGTTTGTAAGCGTATCCTCATTCCACATCCCCAGCCCCAATATACTATTCCATCAAAACAGGTGGAAGTGCCACACTTCTGCCAGTGGGTGAGGGGGAATGACTCTAGCAGTATGTGATCGGGGCTAGACGTGCGGTGCCGTCTTTCTCAGATTCACGTCACCAGATCAGATAAAGTGCACTTTCCCAACGCCGGTGTTGCTTTTATTGCCGCTATTAAAGCTACTTGTCAAACTCCTTTTGCAAAACAAAACTTTTTAGATGCAGTGCGTCACCTTTACAGGTATTTTTTTTTGCTATAAAGGTAGTTTGTTGTAAATCGTTATCTAATCAAGAAAAAAATCCACCTTCCGAAAGACGAGCTTCTCAACGTGCCCGCCTCTGATGACATCACGTAAGGCGTAAAAAAACCAAGCAGATTTGTTTTGAAGATGTTTCATGTCAGTGTTGTCAATTCCCCATTGATTGCACTTTGTGTGGCTGTGGGAAAACATTTACGCCATACACTTCAGGAAATCTGGCAACAGTTAAACACGCTAAAGTGATTTGTTTCAGTTTCCTGCTGACTGGAATGGACAGATTTTGGTTTAAAAGATCTTCGGCGATCATATGGAACCACCCTGTTTTTAAAACAAAAAAAGAAAACACGGTTTGGTCGGCGTGGAGTGTTTAATTCAGAACCGCTATATTCTTCCAAAAACTATCACCAGACAGATTTATCAACACGGTCCTCCTATTTAAACCCATCATTCATGCACCTGCAGAACAGCAAATGCCATCAACAGCATTTCTGTCCACACGGGATGTGAGAGAAACAAATACTTTAAAGTTCTAAAAATGTTTAAATGTCCAAATTAAAATAAAAAAAAATTCTGAAAAACCTTCTAAATTTAATGTAAAATAAGGAGATTTTGCCTGAAATTATAACAAGGTGGACTTTTTATTTTTGATTTGTCTCATTAAAACTTATACTTCTGCCCAAGTCATTGGTGGTTATAAAGCCATGATTTTCATACTTCTATGTCAGTCATTTATTTTATATTTATGCTTCTAGATTAGCATCTTAAACGTTGTTGTTGTTGTTTTTTTTTTTTTTTTAGAAATTAAATGACAAAATAAAGCAATATGAGATCAAAAATTTATATTTAATGCCGATTGTTATATCCTGGATTTTCCAGAGTACGGATTACAAGTAGAATGCATAATTTTGTGACTTTGTGTGAGGGTTCTGCATGTAAACCAGTCAGGTGGAATATTTGCAACAGGAGTGAAAACCACATTCACACCAGTTAGAAATCTGATCACAGCTTAAGATTTCTGCCATCACTTGGTGGATGTTTAGTTGCCAGTTGTTACATCCAATGACTTGAAATAGTTTGCTTTTACTTATGTCATATTGTGAGAAAATTGGGGTTGGATGAATCCAGTAAAAAAATAATAATAATAATAATAATCTACCTGCAGGATGTCATTTAGTTATTTTTGGTTTGATCGGGATTCATGATCTGTCATTTTGCGTCACACGGCCTTAACAGCATCAAGACCAAAACAGATGTGAAAGGAGTGTAACACAAAGTATAACAGATGTACTGAGGGATGGAATGACATGGATCTATTCAATTTTTGGTGCCTCTGATGTCACTGACCCAAATGAACAAAGCAGAATTATCCGGATTGTTTTATCTAATTATGTAATGTTTTTTTGTGAAGTCCTTCAGTGGAAAGCCATACCTTCTTACCCAGCTTTGTTTTTTTGTTTTTTTTTTTTGTTTTTGTTTTTATCAGTTCATATTTGTTAGTGAGAGTAAATGCAGTGGATTGATAGTAGTTTTTACTGTACACAAATTTTTGTTGTCCAAAAGCTCTTCCTGTTTTAAGTCCCCCCCCCCACCCCTCTCTAATAATCCTGGTCGCATGCACTTTCCCTTTATCTCCGATCCCCTTTCCGTCTCTGTGTTTTCCTCAATCCGTTTCCTCCTCGCACGTTTAGTTTCAAACCATTTGGTTTTCCTGGACGAACAGAGTCAACAAACAAGTGCTTAGGTGTTGGGCCCCACCTCGCTCCAGCTGACAAAACAAAGCTTCTGTTGATATCTGGGCATTCCTCGCTCATCTGGAAGTACACACAAAAAGCTCTCTCTTTCTCGCCCAGAATCAGTTCCACTCATTAATCCGGGTGATTTGTGCAAAACGGCGGTGTGCGTGTGTGCGTGTCTGTATGTGTGTGTGTGCATGTCTCTGAAGTGCATTTCAGTATTAGGAACATGACACGACAATTAGATCATTCATGCTGCAGGCTGATTGTGGTTATTTCAGTTATTACAGACCACAAGATGAGAGAACAACACGTAAACGGTTGCATAGCTCGAGCTATATATCCTCCCCACTCTCAACAACCTTTTCTTTTCTCTCTCTCTCAGTTCCTTTCGTTCATCCAATCATCCTTCCATCTAGTTTTTTTTTTTGTTTGTTTGTTTTTTGGATGGCTTCCACCTTCAACCCTTTGTGAAATCCCCTTCCCCCAACAATTTATTTCTATCTTTGTCTATTGCTCATTCTACATCTCTGATTCAGATGCTTCAGTGCACATGCACGCACGCGCACGCACACACACACACACACACACACACACACACACTTCCTCACGCACCTGTCAGTAATCTGTATGAGATGATTCCTAATGCGTTTGGGCCCCGGTGGGAGTTCCCACTCTAATCTCCATCAACATCCATTACCCTGATTGTGAGTGTGTCGGTCTGTATTTGTGTGTGGGGAGGGTGGATGTGTCTGAAAGTGTATCCAGCTCGTTCTTTCATCGACTCTCTTGCTCGTGTTGTCCGCGTTCAGGTGCGTGTCAATGATGCGTTTCTTTAGTGTGCCAACGTCGTGATTCATCGCGCTGCGGCTTAATTTTTGTGGTTTGAGCAACACTTCGCAGCCTGTTGTGCTTGTTTGGAGAGTTTGAAGCAACCCGAAGACGCTTAACGCCACTTGCTTAACTTCTGTGCCGTACAATTCAATCTGGACTCGACGCTTAAAACTAAAAACTTCTCACTTCCATCTCAATGGCGCAGTTGAGTCAGGAAAGTTTTTATTAATGAGATCTAAATCTTCTTAAGCCTGCCTCCGCACACACACAGACACACACACACACATACACACATACAAACACCTTTAACCTAAAGGTTAGAATGCTGCGCAGACATCAGAAAAAATGCAAATCTTTCCACAGAAACTTTTCATTTCTATCAGCCATTTGCATTCTTGTTTTTGTTTTTGGTGAAACTGATATTTTTATGGTAATCATGCATGAAAAAAATGTTGTAGTTTGGCTTTAGACTTACACGGTTCAGGTGTATTAGGCTATTTTTTGTGGTGTGCACAAGGTTTTAGCACACTATCTATGAATATGATCTGCCGTCATGCAGGTCCTTATCATGACACTCCCATCTCTGTCCTTCACTTTCAGCACATTTCAGTCGGTCTGGCTGCAAAAATATCAATGACATCTATACACTATTTTTTTTTTTCTTTGTCTTTCCTGACTCTTCTGGCCAATTGTTTTCCACTTTCTTTTTCTGCTAGAATGTTAGCATGAGGCCTAAACGGAGAGCTGTGTTAAATAATATTGGTTTCATCAAAAATAATTAGAAATGCACCAATCAATTGGCCAGAGATCTTAATCAGCTAATTTCTCAAACTTCATTTTTGCTCTACAAAATAATCGAGCAGTGCTTTTTCTTAATCTGAGTTACGTTGAACTCTTTGGTTAGAAACCAATGCTGTGGTGCATAAATTGGGACAATCTGGTAATTCTCTCAAATTCCCAATGGATTCAGAGGTACTGTCAAAGAACCTGCAGCACATTTTTAGAATTTGCATTGGAAAAAAAAAGTACTCTTTTCAGCTGATGTCATGTTTTATTTTCAGTCGAGATTAACAAAAACAATTATTGTGCAAATGTTTAAAAAGGAGCATGTGCATGACTTTGACCATGCACAAAGACATTTAGACCAATGAGACTGAAACAAGTGATTGGGTAAAGGTTGAGGCCACACAAGGTTTCTGCAAAGCGCCTGCAGCCAGAGGTGTGGAATGAAGAAGTGACAAACGGCCTAAACCCATCAAAGACATGCCAGAAGTAGTGGTAGACAATACAGAGGAGTATCTGTGGGAAACTTGCGCAGCACTGGTGTTGGAGTGCTTGATAAATGCCTGTGAGTGACAGCGTTATGACTGTATATGCTGTCAGACAACTGGAATTGTCAGCGAAGCCTGTTTTCCCAGTTTCTCCACCTGACTGTGTGAATCACTCGAAGGATTTAACTTGTGTTTTCAAAAAAAAGTATATCACTGTCATCAGTACGTGCGACCCCTCACTTGAACAGTTTGCGAAAATGTTAAGACGTTCAGGTCGACACTGATGTTATCTGAACTCACTAAGACTCCCTCCTCCTCTTTTTCCTCCTCCTCCTTCGTTGCAGGTGAGAAGCCGTACAGGTGCACGTGGGACAGCTGTGACTGGCGCTTCGCTCGATCCGACGAGCTCACGCGCCACTACCGGAAGCACACGGGGGCCAAGCCCTTCCAGTGCACCGTCTGCTCCCGCTCCTTCTCCAGGTCCGACCACCTCGCGCTGCACATGAAGAGGCACCAGAACTAGCCACGTTTTTATGCACGCGTGCCACGGTCGTGCTGCGAGTGCCCTCGTCCTGAAGCTCACGTAAAGCGCTCGGCTTGAGTCCGACAGCTACAGTGTTAAGCGGCTGCGCGATGCCAAGCAGCTTTACTGACGTCCCAGCTCCTCCCGGTGCTGCCATCGATCGATACTATTGTATGATAGCTAAGGAAGAGAACAGTGGCCAAGAAAAATGTTTGGTTTAACACCGTCACAAGGTGTGATGAAAATTTCTTTGGACAAGAACAAAAGAAAAAATAATATAAAAGCTCCATAGCGTAAAGAAAATGGTAGCTCCTTCACGTTTTCCGGTCCATTTGGACTTTGTGTGACTGGAAAGAAAAAAAAAACATTGTCTGTCTTTGTTGTAATGTAGAACTTCTTAATTCAAGAACATCTTTTGTTTACTCATTGGTATATTTGTTTAAATAGCTGGAATATCCAGGTTTGATATTATTTTATTTTTTTTAACCAAGTCCTTCGGTTTGCACTAGAACTGATCGTGTATATCATGCACCAACAAAACGTTCATTATCACAACTGGACATGCCACGCCAGTCATCACTGTCTGGATTTTAAACATTGAAAGCATTTATTCTCCTGAGACAAAGAAGATGAAGCATAGAAGAAGAAGAAGAAGGAAAAAAAAACATGAGAGGAAGGTAGAGATGGCAAGACTGAATTGTTTTTCGTTTTATAGAGAGGAAATCTGCAGATGGCTGAGTAACATAGGGACATGGGTGGATTGTAAAGAGCAGCCATTAGGTGATCAATTATTTAGAATGGGTTTTTGATGGATGTCCAGCCGGAGAAATGTAAGCAGACCTGACTCTGTTAAAACAGAAGCAGCTGTATTTATGCACAAGCTTGAATTAAGCATCTTCAGAATTTTATTTCTGTGCAGATTGTGCCATCCAACTTTTTTTTTTTTTTATTTTTTTTTTTTTTTTTTTTTTTTGCATTTTAACCAAAGTCTAATCTTCATCATCAACACCCCTATGAAGTGCCTCCTTCTGTGGTTAAATGTGTTCCTGTTCTGCCAGAGCTGTGATTAGTGTAGGCGGTTCTTTTAAACACACATGGTGCTGTTTTTGGTTCCTGTTCTGTTTTTAAAAAAACAAAAAAATCTCTGAACTCAGTACGGGGAGAGGGAAACGAGAAACTTTAATATACGAGAGCTGATCATCTCCATTGTAATATAACAGCTCAGCTCTGAACACTTGAGACATCCTGAAACGGCGTGGAGCTTTTGTACTAAAGTGACAGTCTGTCTCTTTCTCCAAGGAGGTTTTAGCCTTTTTTAAATTTTTTTTTAATCTGTACGAAGATAAATAGCAACAGGGCTCCATCAGGCCTTCAAACTTGGACACATGCTCTGTTAGAGGACAGATTTGCTACGTTTTTGAACTTAAAGAACTTGAATATTTTACACATAGCTCCATTTAGATAAACGTCTTCCTCTTGCCGCCATTAGCACCCTGACAGCAGTTTTGTTCAGAGATGCACCAGTCAGAGTTTTTTCGATCTGTTTTGTAAAACTTTAACCCGCCGTTACTTTGACTGTATGAGATGCTGACGTCTCATACTGGGTGCGTGCGCACCTTCATACGCTGTAATTGAGAGCAACCACACCACAAACTGGGTTTTTACCGACCCAGTTTGGTCGTTTTGACGTTCTGGTTTTGACGTTTCAAAACCAGAACCAAAGCACGGCAGACTGAGATTGAAGCTCAGAAAGTCTGGCTCTCTCTCGCTCTCTCGCAGCTCGATGTTGCTGCAGATACACTGAAAGGTGCTGCTGTCAGTGCAGCCTGGTTTTTTTTTTTTTTGCTGACATGCCGTGTGTTCACTGATGGGGAGAATATTTTTGAGTTTCCGACCTGACGATCAAGCAGAAAATTGGCCTTAATAGCTGATTTCTCGGTGCATCTCTGCTTTTGTTCTACTTTGGCAATCTACAATCGTGGAAACCACAACTCCATGATCCATTAAGACCTACTGTACCTTCTTTTTTTACTAACTAATAAAAACAAAACGGGACCTTTTTTTAATTCAATAAATTTGGGTAGCTTTTGTTTATAGATGTCTGGTCTTAATGGATTACTTTATTTACAGAACATGAGCTTAAGAAGGGGGGGGGGAGGGAATCTGTCCTCTAATAAACACCCAGGTGTGAGTTTGATTGTGTGATTTGGCCTTTATAACTGTACTTGTTCATTCACTGCAGGTAGCTTAAAGATAATATAGCACTGTATTCTAACAAGGGAAATCTCTCTATTTATTTAATTGTGTAGACGCTGGGATATAACAGATTCACTGTGTTTGTTTTTTTTGTTTGTTTTTTACCCCAGCAAAAAAATGCCTTAATGTAAATAAATGCACTGTAAATACATTTTTGTTCAATTTTTTTTTAAATGTGTTAACAATAGGGCAGAAAAAGAGGAAAATGCCCTGCATCCAAAAAATATTTGAGCCTTACTCCTCAGTTTTGTTCTCTGTCCAAACTATTTTAATGCCATTATATATATATATATATATATATATATATATATATATATATATATATATAATAGTCCTTCCAACAACTTATTTTTTGTAGCTTTTTTTTGTTTGTTTGTTTTCTTCCATGGTAAACGTTCCAAAGACGAAAGTTGATTTTATTTTTTTTTTCTTTTCTCTCTTCAACTGAGTGAAACCGATGCTAATAAAGTGAAATGACACTTTTACAGATGTGTTGTCCTGCCTGAAATCATTGCGATACGATCGCTTCCCGGTATCTCTTCACTCAACCTGCTACCATGTGGAAATATCGCGGAGGTGAGCTACGCACGGCACGGTGGGTCGGTGCTTTCTCCATGAGGTTCGGATTAAAGCTGGGGCATGCTGTGCAGCCAGAAAGCGAGGTGCCCGAGGGGTGTTAAAACGAGTCTTGTCGAGGCTTGAATAAAACAAACCATACAAAACCACACACACAACCTTTTAAAACACAAGCAAGTTTTTTTTGTTTGTTTTTTTGTTTTTTGAGTGTGGAAGCACTGATCAGGACGGGGGCTAGATATATATCAGAACAAATAAAGATAAAGGATATATGGGGGAGAGGCAGAGCCCCCCCCCCCTCCCTCTCCCCCCAAACCCCCTCATCCAGGACCTGTAAGTAACCTGCTGTACCCTTGCTGATGAACAAACAATAGCTCTTTGATATCCCAGCAAGAGACAATGGACAAGAAAATAAATCTGACCAGCACCACTTGGGGACCTGACTGGGGGGAATCCCACTGCATTGAACTGGACGTTCAAACACGCTCTCGGCACCATATGTTCCTGGTTTAAGTCATAAATGTGACCCGGGGTCTCTGTTGTAATCTACCTCAGATGTCTGCGAGGAGGGAGGAAGATGGAGAGAGAGAAAAAGAGAGGGGTGGGGGGGGGAGAAGTGAAACGCGGAACAATCCAAACAAAAGAATCTCTGGAGGGACCCAATCAAAACCACTTCCGTCCTCCTACATCTTCTCTCCATCTCCTCCTCCGCTCTTCTTCTTCTTCTTATTTGATTTCATTTTTCTCCCCCTGCTTTGCCTCGTCTTTCCATGCACCGCGCCCCCTCCTCTCTCCATACCCCTCCCCAGTACTTTCCCGGTGGAAAGTATTGCATGAAAAGTCCAGCGGCGCTACTCAGTAGGCCAGAGAGGAAGCTGTTCTCATAACCTGCTCAAATCCTCATCCTCATCTTCATTCACAGAAAGAAAGAAAGAAAGAAAGAAAGAAAGAAAGAAAGAAAGAAAGAAAGAAAGAAAGAAAGAAAGAAAGAAAGAAAGAAGTTTGCAGGTATTTATTTGAGGCTTTGATGTTTAAAAAAAGAAGCAGAAGGACTGTCACACACACACATACACACGCACACACGCTCGGCGGTGACGAGTGAGTGGGAGCTACCGGTTCATGTTTTTGGATCAGCTAAATTAATGTCGCACATCTGGAAGAAGGCTTCTGCCTGCTCCACCCTCTGCTGTGCTGCGTTGGTGTGATTCCCAGTCCCCCCC
>NW_015112872.1:294906-311776 GCF_001443285.1 Poecilia latipinna | reverse complement strand
CTCGCCTCCCCCCCCCCCTGTCGTCTGTGGTTGGGTTGTTTCCCCCCCCCCCCCCCCCCCCCCTCTCTCCCTTCTCCCTCTCCTCACCTCCTATCCTTTTTGTGAGTGTGTTTGTGAGTGTGCATGCTGGTATAAAGTTTCCAGCGCACCTCTCTTGAAGCAGACCACCCACTCGGAGGACCAACAGAGTGACCGCGGGGAGGGAGCGGATAGACACCGGCGCGCACTCACATCATGCGCGGCTCCGTCCAAGATCAACTCTTCCCAATTTTCTCAGAATAGAACATGTTGTTGTCAGAGATGGGAGAGATACCACCGCAGCTGACATGCTAGCTCACAGCGAAGGATAACATCAAAGATGAAGGGTTCACCGCAAGACATTTTTATTAAAAAAATAAAAAATAAAATAAAATAAAAGTGGTGTCTAAAGGTGACACTGATGGTTTCTTGAAAACGCTTAAGTATTAAGCATAATCGAAGCTGGAGTCTTTAGTTATTCTATATGAATGCTTGACAATCATCCTACATTGGACTTCACTGTTACTGTTTGTGTTTAATGAATATGTTACTTAATTTATGGCGTTTTTACCATCTGGCTTCTTCAGAATGTCTTCATGATGCTATAAGCGGGCTTTCTTTACGTACGTCCATTCCAGTACCAGATTATTTCTAGAATGGAAATAATATTTTGTGAATGGACTGAACTTATGTAGCGCTTTTGCAATCATTTTTGACCACTCACACTAGAGTCACATTCGCACTCACAAACACACCGGTGGATAAAGTTAAGTGCCTTTCCCAGGGGGAGGTGGGGAAGGGACATGTGGCAGGAGGAAGCTGGAATCGAACCTACAACTTTCCGATTGCAAGACCACTACTTTACCCACGGAGTCTGTGGGTTTCTTTAGTTGAATGTGTAAAAAATGTACTATTAATTACTGGTGGAGCGTCATTACAGTGATTCTCAGAGCTGTTGGCTGAAAGCTTGGCACACACCTGCCGATGAGCTAAATTATGATGTGATTCTCGAGTCTCGTGCAAGATCCTCTGTGACTCCTGCTTAGGCCTCACCCCTTCAAGTAATTTCTATACTTATTTCGGCACACATTGCGCAACATGCTATTCTCTGTTGACAGATTCCAGGCAAAATGATTGAAATGGTGGTCAAAGTCCAAAAGAAAAAGCTTTAATAACTCAAGAAAGACAGTAGAAGCAGAGCTTGAGACCGGTTTTAAAAGACTTCCAATAAAAAGTCAGGCTCATTGGAGGCAAAGTAGAAACAAACGAGGAGGGGTTTAAAACTTTTGCACAGTACCGAATGTTTAGTTGACTTCACATATTTCTCACAATTTATTATTTTTTTGTTGTTGTAGTTGTTGTTTGAAGCCTACGCCGAAGCATATTATCAGTTGTTAGGGAGGTACGGCCACACACTCAGTGACTAATGTTGAAATGATGAGTACAAAGCACCATAAAGCAGCATGTGAATCAGCAAATTTCCTGGTAAAGGACCGTTAAAAGCGAACATTCTGGTAATAATTCATTTATTTAGACACAAATCCCAAGTCCTGACAGTAAGTCACCGTAGGTCATAGATACTCCCCACCACATGTAAAATAGATCCAAAGAAGAACCACTGGAGTTTCTCTGGCATCAGTCAGACATCTTTGAACCTGTGTAACAGGCATCAGAGGATATCACAAAAAACCTTTCGCTTTCGTACTCTTCCTTGCAGGTTCTGATCTTGATTCATTGGAAAGGAAAAAGAAGAAGAAGAAAAAAAAAAACAAAACATATCTCCAGTTTCCACAGCCTCTCTAATCACAGCAGTTTGTTCACTGTAACCAGCTGGACTGTAGTGAACAACTCCCCGACCAAACACAGAAGCTCTGCGACTTGTTTTCTCACATTCTTCATGGTTTCAGAGGACAGAGGTGATGGAGCATGTGATCATTGTTTAGTTAGTCATACTTTTGCATAACTGGAAGCTTGCTTGTTCCATAGCTGTAGTCGGCTGCAGCTATGGAATGTCATAAATACGTTATTTGCAGTCAGAGGCGGCCCGAAGCTTGTTTGGGGTCCTGAAGAGAATGTGATTTTGGAGCTATAAGACCACAACCTCTGGCCACCAATGGGACATCTAAAGCAACTTTTAAGTTGTACAAGCTCGACTGAACAATTACTTTGACTACACAGTGGAATGGGATTTTTCTTCACTGCACAATCCAATGCAATTTGATTCTTTCAAGGAATCAACAATATTTTTGAAAGTTTAAAAGAAATGTCAATTCTTTGGAAATTTTTGGAATAATTTTTCAATTGGAACAATAAGTACGTACTTGTAAATTCGAAGCTGGGAAGTTTCGTGTACATCCTGGACCTTTGAAGGCTCTAAGAAGCTGCTTAGATTGCACATCCCTTGGGCCGGCTTACCTTACATTACAATTTTGTTGCAATTTACTGAAGTTCATAACATATGCTTTCCTGTTTTGCTTTCCACTTCATCTCGGTGGAGGAAAGTATGCTTCAGAAATGTATGATTCAGCATTACTAAATGCTTATTGTATGTAGGAGGTTTTTAAAAATAATCACCCGAGTTATGAGCTTTATGTAGATTTACTGCTAGTTTAGCAATCATGTCTGTTGGAAAGGGCAACCATAAGCCTGGTTACCGCCCTTCCAGTTTATTTTTCAGTTTTGGTACCTTTAAAATAAATGTAAACATATTCTTGTAGTTATTTAAGCTTTACAGTTGATGTGCACTGTTTTTCTCTCCCAATCTTCACTTGTGTATCCGACGTCGCATTAGTAAGGAGTTATGAAACAAGTCGTGATTGCAGATTTTCTGCGTCTCTCCGAATGTGACCCC
Source organism: Poecilia latipinna (assembly GCF_001443285.1). Lineage (NCBI taxonomy): Eukaryota > Metazoa > Chordata > Actinopteri > Cyprinodontiformes > Poeciliidae > Poecilia > Poecilia latipinna. The sequence goes on along the minus strand of NW_015112872.1, from coordinate 308,907 downwards.
CCACCACCCCCCATGCTTTTTCACAGTCTATCGTAGAGAACCAGACGGGCAGCTGCTTCAGACACGGCTCAGTGGTTATCAATGGAAATTTAATTTCTGTGACAGCTCAGACGTTCTGAAGGACGCTGCTTAAGATCAGCCTCTGCGTGAACATAGTGCAAGGGGGGGAGGAATGAAATCCTGATTAGTTGTTCAGCATGAAAACAGAAAATTGGGCATGTAAAATGAACCGAGATGAAGATAATTCACATCAATAAAATAAGAAAAATAATCACTTTAGTTAGCCTCTTAACAGTCATGAGGTTATTTCCTGGTTTTATTTTTTTTACTGTTTTATTCTGTTTTACTAACTTCTTTTATTTTTGTCTTTTAGTTGTAAATCTCTGTAGTCACAAAATAATAAATAACAGTGCAACAAAGCTAAGCTCAAAATATTCCTCTGTTATCAAATGATTAGGCAAATGCAACTTGAAATGACTAAATCATTTAGTCAACAAAACCTTGAACAAAAAATAAAGAAAAAGTAGATCCTTACTGCTTCTGTAGAAAACAAGAGCAGGCGTAGCAGTCAGGTGTTGCTAATCAAACTAATATTCAACTAATCTGCGAGTGAATCTTCATTTAGCTATTGGGATATTTCCAGATAAATTCGAGTAAAAAAAAAAAAAAAACACCCACCACCGATAAAACCACACTTCCTCCAGCTTTCAAGACGTGGACATCCCACCAACTTCACGGCGAGCAAACAACATCGAAGAGATACTCTAGAGCCGTAGATCAGACTTTACAGCTCCCGGTTAGTGTGTAAAATGTTAAAGTTTATCATGGGACGTTTGGAAAATAACTGAACAGTCGTGTCTCATTTGGAAAGGTTCCAAAGTGGAAAAGAACAACCAGCAGCAAGCAAGCAAGCATATAACTTCAGGCCTGAAGCAGTACAGTAGAAACGTTTCACAAAACACGAATGGAAGCCAAGGAAGAGATGCTAAGTCATAAAGCACGGCAACACGTTTAGAGAAATCCCAGCGCAGCATGTAAGCTCATTATGCCGAGCATTCACGCATGGTGGTGATGAAATGACAGAGACGTTGCAGCAACTGAGTTCTAACTATTCTGCACAACAGTTTCGTCTCCATAAGGCAGAACATCAGCTCCAATGCCTGTGTCTATTTTGAGTCAAATAGCATTTAGCAACTCAAATCAACCTCATTTTTTCAATTTTGCACTTAAATCAGTTTAAGCGTTCCCTTAGGAAGGGAACGCTTCCTTACGTAAGGTGTCATTAAAATGACACCAGGTGTTGCGTCTACGTTTACACAAATAGCACAAGTAAAAACGTAATGAACACACATGTTTTCTGCTTGATCTACAGCAGCGTTTCCCAGGTCTGGTCCTCAAGGTCTGCATGACCTGACCTGCGTGTTGCAGATGTTTCCCTGCCTCAACACACCCCGTTCAGATGATCGCAATTCAGCAAAAGCCTGCTAATCAGCTATCAATTGAAATCATGTGTGCCGAAGCAGGGGGAAATGCCTAAAACATGCAGGGCAGCGAGGAACCAGGGTTGAAAAACACTCGTCTACGGTGTATGGATTTGTGCTGGCGGTGCGTACGATTCTAAAAATACTTCGATGATGTTTAAAGGCTAGAATTGGGTGCACGAGCTTGAGTTTCTTGTGGATCTTCTCCCTCTTGCACAAGGTCAGTTTTATATGTGCTGATTCAAATTTATACATACCACCTGCACTTGAATTTGGAATTATGTCGCTTCGTAAGATGGTGCAGCAGCAAAACCATGTGCAGAGGAAAACTCTGGCATATTTCTGACTGGATATTGGAGAACTCTTCCCAGCAGCAAAGGTAGAGCTCATTCAAAGTGCTTGAATCCCAGTAAAGACCCTGTTTTTTAAGGAAAAGCTTAAGGGTTTTGAAGCAGGGGTCATTCCAGAAGCTCAGTGTTTGCCTAGCAAATCTAATAGACGTTTTAGTTTGTGAGTTTGGACGACCTATAGCCGTGCCTGAGTTTCAATCATCTAAGCGGCTGATTTTAGGTGAATCTTTCTTCATCGTTTTATCCTGTTTGCACGATACAGCAGTACAGCTGGCAGTTGTACAGACCCTAAGCATGATACTGCCACCACCATGCTGTGGAGAAAGTTCCGTGTTCTTACACTTAGTTCTTAGACTGCGTTCCTCCGGACTATCATCCAGTCATTGTCTCTAAATTACTCGGTCTTTGTTTCATTTGACCTTTACCCAAAAGGAATTTGGTTTGCCCAAATGGGTAGTGACACATTTCAGTCATCCCTGATGGTGCCGATTTAGAAGCGGTTGATTTGTGAGCGGACAAACAATAAATTATTTATTCGTTGCTGGTGATGAGTGTGAGCATTTTGGTTTCATTTTAATAAATAGTTTGCAGACTTGTGCATATCTGCATACTACTCTCTGGATCTTTTCCCCGCATGTGAATTTAACAAAAACATCAGTTTGTCTGTACGCTTTACATCCTCATACCAATCTGTCTAAACACATGAGGGGGAAAAAAAAAGAAAGTCCTTCCATACAGCTTGCATTATTTGCAGGGATGACAGGTCAAACGGTAATTAAACGAAGATTTCAGATGTGGTTTCTGATTTGTTTTTCTTTTTTTTTATTGAATCGTAAAAAAAAAAAACCCTTAAAATAGAATGTGAATATTTTTTTTATCTTATATACCACTTGTAATTTTACTTTGATGCAGTTGAGCAGTCCAGGAAAGAGATCAGTTATCGACTGAAAGTGCATTCAGTTTTGCCACTGTGAACATGAACACAATGGCAAGAGATACAAATAACAAAACAAAACAAAAAAAAACCCCGCTTCACTTCAAAAGGTGCATCAGATCACGAGCAGAAGAAACGCATTAACCGAGGCTGAAAAGCAACTTGCTGTCGAACAGGTTGGGTTTCCAGGTATCCACCGTTTCTGGACAGGGTTGAAAGAAGAGTACGTTTTCTACCGCCGCGTAATTACTTCCTCTAGAAGTGTTAAGTATTTGATGAATTAATTATTTGCTAAGTGATAAATGTGAGTCTTGATCCAAAATGATGCTGATGAATACGGATGGTAGAGGAGCTTTAGTCAAGACAGCCGCCGTGTCTGCATCGAAGGAGTGAGGAGTTCTTCTACCACAAAGTTAACGTTTCTTTTCATTGAAATTATTCATTAAGTTCGTATGAGGTCAACCTGGAGAATATTTCTGTGCGTCGGCGTTCATTAATTTGCAGGCATAGAAACTTCACTGAAGACTCGGAGGAAGTTAAACAAGGATCTTGGTGTTGACAGTAGGAAAGACTCTTCTGTTTATCTGTTGACTTCACATCCTCATACCAGTCTATTTAAACTCACAAAGGGAAAAAATATGATGTTACTGACAGCTCAAATTATCTTCACTGATGACAGTTATGATAACAAACTAAACCTGTAAATTCAAAAGTCTAGTTTGCCTTTTTGTTTTCCTTTTCATTCAGTAAAAAAAAAAATAGCATTTATATATTTTTAGATTTTATATACCACTTTGTCATTTTGTTTTTGATGCAGTTTGGAAAAAAAAGCAAACTCTAGAGTGAAAGTACTTTCAGTTTTGCCTTGTGAATGTGAACAAAATAGCACATGGTAAAAAAAAGTGAATTCAAAATATTAGATGAAGAACAAAAGTAACGCAAGGCTGGAAACAATCTGCTGTCGAACGAGTCGAGCTTCCAAGGCATCCATCATTACAAGATTGATGGATCTTGTAATGATCCATCAATTGAAAGACGAGTAACTTTTCCGCCCTATGAAGAAGCTCCACGAGAAAGCAAAGTCAAGCCAAGATCTTTGCACTGACACAGAGAAAGTCATTGTATTCATCTAAATAAATCAAACTTCTCCATTTCATTTCCAATGAAATAAAGCTTGTGTAAAAACGGATCGCTTAGTGTTGTGGAAGAGTGTTTAAAACATGCAGTGTTGCATTTGAGACAACGCTGATGAAACTCCCACCTGTCTCAAAAAAACACCAGCTGCTTGTACGCACTTGTGTGTATTAATACACAAAAATAGATTTTGTCACAAAGGACTTTCTGGTAAAACAGAGGCTGAATAAATAATAGAAGGGATTTCAGTCTGTTCTGTTTTCTATAATTTCACAAAGAAACAGAAAAAGGGTTTAGAATTGTTTCATGAGAAATTTTTCAGTTTTGCCACTAAAGTCACTTTCTAACTTCGACTAGTCCATAACTTGTTTGGTTTAAACTTTAGTTCTAAGCTAAATTTTTTTCTGCTGATTTAACCCAAATCATTGCTAAGAACCAGCTAACGCTAACCTCCTACCTGCCATTTGGATTTCTTACCAACTCAATTTCTCCATGATGATCTGCCGTCTATCTATGTTTTTGCTCACAAGTAGCTCAATGGGCATTTCTCACTAATTTTATACTACAGGCTCTAGTCTATACCATAGGTTGTGTTTAAACAACTGATACTTATCTGAACAAATGTGACCTTCATGAAAAGTTTGGGTACATCGTGCAATACATCAATCAGGGTAACCTGCTCCTCACGTCAGACAAAAGTCTTGTTTTTAGACCTTGGCGCTGCTGCATTACATAGATTTACAGAGTATTAAATCCACTGTATTAAAATGTTTTTTTTTTTACTCATAAATTTCCAGTCCAAGAATGTACTTTTTTAAAAGTCTTACATTCACCAGACCAGCTACTTGTCTGAGACTACAAAATGCCCAAGAAGACACTCTCACTAACAGTTAGAAATATTTAGATCAGTGTCTTTTTGAAGACACGTCAACATGCAAAAATCAAACTGATTGACGTGGGAAATAGTGCACCACGCTCACATAAATACACACACACACTGAGATGTGTACTCTGCCAGCTAAATTAAAAGACGATCATTCTTTTTGGCTGTTGCCTAATTAAAAGCTTGCCCTAACCTGTCTGACCAGATACTATCCACTTTAACTAATCACTTTAAGTTTGTTTAACAACTAAACATGTCTAGCAGGTTGTGGAGTTCTCAGAGACTGACAGCCAGTGTTTCTCATTAACTCTCTTCCCCTCCTTCCTTCAGATTATCATATTATATGATGAGAGGCTCTCTGATGCCTGAATCCCCCTGATGCTGCCAAAATATCCCCTACCACCTACACAAAATTGCTGAACGCAACTAATCAAGCACACAATTGCACAGAAAAGCGGAGGATCACACATGTGATGAGCTTCTTTCTTCCCCTCACTTTTTTTTTTTTGCAGCTGTGCGTCATTTGAAGTAAATTGTATGAAACCTGGTATTCATAACTGTTGGCCATGATTCCACCCTGGAGTCCTACTAACATCATAATGGTTTAATCTGTGCGGTCCTGACCCGGGTCTGTTGTTCACATCTGACCTGAGTGGGAGAGAAGACGATCGTTCAGCGCACACAGCATCTGTGAGCTATTGTTTCTTTCCTCCTATCTGTCTTTCTATCTAGCTAGCTATGTAGCTAGCTAGATCTAGCTAGCTATGTAGCTAGCTAGATCTAAGTAGCTAGCTAGATCTAGCTAGCTATGTAGCTAGCTAGATCTATGTAGCTAGCTAGATCTAGCTAGCTATGTAGCTAGCTAGCTTTATAGCTATCTAATGACAAATTACTTTCCACAGGACAACATTGTTTGGCAAAACACAAATCTGTTATTTCAGGAAGAGGAAAGTCATTATTGAACATTTCAGTAGAACATGGCGGTGGTAGCATAATGTGCGGCTGCTTTTCTTAATCAGGGAAGGTGTTCAGAGTAAGAGGACGGATAGAGCTAAATACAAGTCAGACCATGAATAAAACCTGTAAGAATCGACAAAAAAATAAAAAATAAAATAAAAGAAATAGGGTCTAGGATGAAAGTTCACCTTTTAGCAGGATGACGGGGCCCTGAATTTTCAGCCGGACCTCACACACGTTGCAGTAGCCCAGCAAACCTCAGACCTACATCTAATTGGGAATTTGTGGCTAAAACCCAAAAATAGTTGTTCTCAGACGCTCTCCATCCAGTCTGACCGAGCTTAAGATGCGTTTGTGTTGGGAACAAGAACGGACAAAAACCTACACATGCAAAAACCGGCTGAGAACAACTCCCAAAAGCCGCTGTCTCTGAAAACCGACGTGTGAGTCACGGCGTAGCATCTAGGAAAGATGGCAGCTCGGTGTCAGATCCCCTCTCTGACGCTCTCTCATGCCACGGGACTGGAAAGCGACTGCATGACGCCCGCTGAGAGGTTCTCCACACCTTTGTGCAAAGAACAGCTTATAAGAAGGACCTAATTAGCCGGTGTCAAAAGTCCACCCTTATCTGGACAGGCCCTCTCTCCTGGCCAAGCGAAACCATATTTCACGTCAAAATGAGTGGCTGACATTTTCCAAACAATTCTTCACGTATAGCCTTGTCGTTGCGGGGATGTGAAAGAATAATAATAATAAAAAAAACACGACAACTTTGGTTAATCATTCCACATCGTCTAGGATCCAGCCCTTTCTTTGACAGATAAAATATATGACCAACCGGGGGGGGGAGGCACAGTGATAGGAAGGGGTTTGGTTTTTGTTCTGTTTTTTTCTCATGTTGCTTTGCCTCCGTCTAAAACCAGATTCTTCAGAGCCGAGTCTCTAAACAGGCGATAACAAGACGCAAACCTCCAGGTATATCAAAGCAAAAGCCTCCGTATTAAAAGAAGACTATAAATATAATCATTAGACCGATGATTACACGTACAGAGAAGGTGTGTGTTTGTGCACGCACGCACGCGCGTGAGCGAGTGTGAAGGTTAAGTGCTTGATTAAAAGAGTGTGTCAAACGTTGCACATAAGAAGGGTGGAGACTCCAGACATTGTGGAGACAGAGGTTATAAACTTGGCAAAGCATTCTCTCACGAAACTCCATTGTTAGGCCACTGTTATATTTCAGATGACTAATGTTTCATGATCTGTCAGGACTCACAGTAGGCGTTAGATTTATTGCGCTTGAGCTGAATTCGTTGAATTGGTAAGTTTGGGTCCCCAAAGAGGGAGTTTGCCGTATGGAGCTGATTGGGATTTTTTTTTAATTCGTGTATATAAGGTTGGGAAAAAAAAAAAAAAAAACATATATAGGCTCTTCCTGATGTCCAAATTTATTCAAACACTTGGTATTTTTTACAAGTTTTTTCTTCTTAAAATCACAAACTTTCCACGTATTTTATTGGGATTTCACACGATAGACCGCCAAAGAGTAGTGAGTTGTGTTGTGGAAAAGGCAAATTGCAAATAAAGATTTCAAGAGTATGGGAAGATGTTTATACAGGGACCCCGGTAGGTTAACTTTATGGACAAACCTTTTACATCTTCAAGAATTTTGGGAATGCCAAAAAACTCAAACTTATTTGGGCTGGCTATTAAAGAGACTCGGATGTAAACTTTAACAGCTCCATTTTCACATATGAACAAACTGGATTTGAGTGACTGTAGCACTTTCTATCAGAGGTTTATGCTTTCTGATCGCAATTAGGTGCACCGGATGTCAAATTGAAAGGAGAGCCTAATATTTTGGCACGTCACCTTTTCAAATGTTTATTTACAACAAAGGATCTAAAAACCAATCCATCATTTCTCTGTGATCCGTCCACAGTTGAAACCAGAAGTTTTGATGCACCCAAGAACATTTTTTCCTCACCAACGTAAGTTAAGCCGGGGTAAACTTCTCTTCTTTTAGATTACATAGGATGACCTAAGTTACTTCTATTTGCCAAATTCACAAAAATAAGATTAGAATATGTCACAGATTTAGTTATTTATTCAGATGTTTACATACTTGACAATATAGGGAATCCCAGATGATGTCACGGCTTTGGAAACGTCTGATAGGCTAACCGTCACATTTGAGCTAGCTGGAGTAACAATGCATGTATTTTAAAGTCACACTTCAAATACACTGCTTCCTCGTTTGACACAATTAGAAAGTCGAAAGTAACCAATCAAAAATATCTAGATATCTATATTTATTTAGATGTCAATATCTAGAAAGATATATTTTTATATATTACTTTTTTTTTTTTTTACCATTTTCTTCTTTTTTTCAGTTTTAAGCCTCGGATCATGCTGCTAAAATAAGTCATGCATTTCTCTGATGACTTTTTACTATATAAACGAAACAACAAACTGCTGGTTGTCACGGTAACAGAATTAGAAAGGAAGACATTTCAAGGAAATAATAATAATTCAATGCTTTTGTTGGTATTCACCAATTTGAAAACCAAGTGATATCCAATTAAATTCTTGTTCTTGAAAACAACAAAAATAATAATAGTGGAAAAACCACCACCAACAACAAAAGTTTTCTCCTGTCTTTTACACCAAGATGACAAATAATTGGTTACTGTCACAATTTAACTCATGTCAATTTCGTATTCCTGGAAAGCTTAAATTTAATTGAATGTTCAGGTTTCAATCCTGAAAAAACAAACAAACAAACAAAAACAAAAACAAAGAAAGGCTGACAGACCGAACTAAATAATCTGTTCTTAGGAAATTCTTAAGAACAAGAACATAAAATCTGAGAAGTAGGGAAGAAAAACAAGTGGTTTAAAAACTCATCAAGAGAACAAGTTACTGGAAACAAAGAACAGGTGAGAGGTGTGGCCAGCTGAGAAAACAGACTGGAATAGCTGAAAATAACAGGTTACCAAAAAGGTCTTTGAAAAAACTAAAAAAAAACAAAACAAAACCTGCTATTCTGATGAGATTGCAAAGCCCACAAATGAAACCTCTCTTCTTTTTTTTTCTTCTTTTTTTTTATCATTCCCCATCACAGCGGTTCAAGCGTTCGGCGTCTGAGGGTTTTCCTATAAAACAGTCTCTATTTCTTTCACTTCGTTACGTTTAACGACGCAGAAAATAAATGTTTGACCTTGGTTTAATGTCTTCTGATACCAGTCAGGGCTCTTTGATTGTGTCGTAGTGAAAACTTTTATGAAGCTAAAGAAAGACAGCAGAGAGAATGGGATTTGGTAGGAAAAAGTATTGACATCTGTTTAAGATGACGAGTCATCAAGGTTCGTTAAACAGGCAAAACATTGGTTGAAAGTCAAACGCTTTAAAAAAAAAAAGACTCATGATTCATGCTGCTGAAAGCTCTGCTTTTGGGACTTGAGACAAACGATTGAGACGCAGTTGACAACAGAAGTCTGGACTTTCAAAATGCTTGACTAAATATATTTATTTATGTGTTTAGTTGTTAGAAAACGTGTTCATCTTTACTGGCTTCTATGAATTCATTTTCACACAACCTTGATTTCTAGAAGAGCATGCTATAAGCTGGGGTCATGAACTATGTAAGTATATATTTTAATGCTTTGTTCAGTGCAAAACTGTAGCGCGTTATCACATAGAGATGCTCTCCTTGGTTTCGCATGTCGATTCTTGTCTTTTTCAACTAAGAATCCTTTAAATAAAACGGGAATTTTCTGAACTTTAACTCGTCTTGCATCCTTTTCTGCCCTCTTGTCTTCATTTTGGTGAACATGATGTTCAACCCTCGCTTTACTGAATCAGGATTTCCTGTTTTTTTCACATATTTGGGAGCCTGAGATTAAGAAAGAACACACCAATTATAAATGAAGTAAATTTATAATAAAGTCTATGCATAAAGGATTAGCTTTTGACAGTTTTACGAATTAAGGGTACATGTGGTAGATTTTCTTAAAGCAGGACTTTTAATGTTTGCGTCTCTATTTGTAGAAAGTCAAAGTTTAACGTGTTTGCTTCTTACTCCCGTACAGGCTTAGTTCCTGTCTTTCTTCGAAAGTGTCACGGTCTGTCGGTCTCCCGTTCTGCTTGTTTTACTGTGAAAGACCAACATCATCATCATCGACGCTAAAATGTCCCCAAAGCGGGACGAGGCGATTAAAGCCACGGCTGCAGATCAATAAGGCTTGTTGTTACAGGTCTGCGTGCTGCTGCAGTCGCTTCTCCTGGAGGTGACCTCCTCCGGTCCGACTTCTCCTGTTTGCCTGTTCTTCTCAGGAGCTGTTTGTGGTTGTTTGAACCCCAGAGACGAGCTGCCAGTCGGCTCCTCTGATCTTTTCATTGTGTAACTTCACCACGGGCCTCCCAGTTCTGTACAAATCATTGTGATTCTTGCTTTCAGGCATGGGAGAGTCTGCTTCAGTCCTCACCACCTCTCTCTCTCTCTCTCTCTCTCTCTCTATCACGCACACTGTCTCTACCACTCTCTGTTGGGGGCAGGAATAATATTTTCTTTGAAAGCTTCTTCAGCTTTGAAGATGGAAAAACAAGACATTATTATTATTATTATTACTATAATTATTATTGTTAAGTTATTATTGCCTTTCTTTCCTGGAGGTTAAGTTATCTCCAGTTTCTAGGAGCTTTGCTGGACAGTCTGTTATTGAGCATGTCATCAATAAGGCAGGAAAATAATCCAGTTACAGTCTCACTGTAATGCTCAGGCCAGTTATAATCAGTTTAACCTCAGTCGGGATCAATAGACTGACTGGGAGAAAAGAGGAGGAAATTAGGATTTGCTGCCCTCTGCCGGTCCACTTTCACATTACATACAAAAGAATTTGCTTCAGCTCTGCAGCTTTGTGAGGGAAACCAGTTGCTTCCAAAGCTGTAATTTAACCCCGAAAACCTTTAAATAAATAGGTCAAAATGTCCTGGTGAGGTTGTTCTCACGCAGTATCTTTTAAACACAAAGTTGCAGCTATTTCATGTTTCAGCTATTTACCTGAAAATGTTTTGTTGGTATTGCATCATTTCAATATTTTAGCGAGCCTGTCGTGGCTTTTTCAAAAGTTAGTATTTGGTGTTTTTAATCCAAGCTTCCATTAGTAGGTCAAATGTGGCCCGCGTTCACTTCCAGTGGAATTTCATTGGAATATTTAGAATATAGACTATTTGTGACTGCAAATAAAATGACTACATTGAACGTATTATCGCCTACATAATTAGGCATACATGGTGAGGATAAGATACGGTGGCACTGGTTTCAAAATCTAAAAGTCTGTTGATTTACAAAGGCATTCTTTGTCTTTGTCGTCCTCAAAATACCAAATGTTTTCTCTAGTTTGTAAAAAGCTTCAGCTTTTCAGTCATTTCCATTGTCTTGTATTTCCCAAAGAGACAACAGAAGAGCAGGGGCTATTGAAATATCCAATAAATGGCTGTCAAATAGAATGAGCAGCATAGGAAGACTGAAAGAGATTTCTGTACACAACCCAGAAAACATAAAGGCTGCATGTTTTTCATGTACATTGGCTGCAACACAAAGAAGCCCCATTATGAAGCAAAACGTGAAAAAGCCGCATCTCGGTGCATCACGGTGAATAGGAGGGTCACTCGATGCTGCTCCGCTCTCTTTTTGCAGCTGGGGCTGATAACAATATTTTATTTAAAAGAAAAAGAACTTCAAAAACTGCCCTTTTTCCACCCTTTGAATATGTTGCCAAGCAACCCTGGTTTACAAAGACCCCTGTGAATAATATATGCTTTGAAAGGAGTAGAACTGAAAGGAGAATTGTCCACTCAAAAAGAAAAAAAAAATGATGTTCAGTAACATCCACATTGGCTGCAGATTAGGCATCTATTTTATTTTATTTATTTCTATCCAACAGCTTCATATTTACTGCTCAGCATTGGTGCAACAACTACGACAAAAAAAAAACAATCACTTTATGTCATCTTAAAGGCTTTCTACATTCACTCCAGTCTGTTGGTAAAAATAAACAAAGCATCCATCCATGATTTTTATTTCGTATGTTGAAAAGGTAAATAGCATAATAATCAGTCGGTACACATTGTGATTTTGTCTTTTAGTGTTTTTCTATATTTGTCTGGAACCCAGTTCATGGACGAAACGGACGGCTCAAAAGTGAAAAAAACACTTTTTTTTTTCCTCTCCTTTTTTCAGTTTTAACAAACTGTGCAGTTTGTGGCAGTGTTTGCCAAAGACAGGATGTAAAGATGGTTAAGCCCTAATTAGAGGTTTTAAGGTATCTGTGTGTCAAATTTTAAAAGCTTGTTAATAGAAAAGATTTTTGAGAAAAGGTGAAAATGTTGAGGACAGCAGCCATGTATACAGGGCTTTGTAAAAGTTTTCATTCCCCTCAACTTAGTCTTTTTTATTATTACAACCACAAACTTCGATACGTTTTGTGAGATGAAACCAACGTGAATTAACTTCATAACTGTGAGGTTTGTTTTCATTTTTTTGTACATATTAAACAGAACATTGGTGAACAAACAGCATCAGGGAGAGCAAGCAACACAGCAGGCATGCCAAGGATAAAGGTGTGGAGACGTTTAATGCAGGGTTAGTTTATAAAACAGTTCGATCAGCTTTGAACAGCTCATGGACCAACGTTCAATTCATCATCTGGACATGGGGGGGGGGAGCACAATTGGTGCTAAAAAAAACAAAAACAAAAAAAAACTTACTATCCAAGGTTTGTGGCTGCAATGTGTTGAGTTGTGAAGTTCAAGATGTGCAAATGCTTTTGCAAACTTTCTTTAATCCTTTCTATACGCAGACCCAGGGGGTGCTGAACATTTTTGCTTCATGTCATATCTCCTTTTTTTCTTTCTTTCTTTCTTTTTGGCAATTGAGTGAAAACATTTGCCTATGATGTAATATCAGACATTGTATTAAAATCATGAGGTGACATGAGAGACGCGCTCCCTCGGATAAACAGTGTTAGTTGGTGGCAGTCCGAAACATTCATTTTTACAAAGTCCAGCGGTTCACACGCACAAGAGTAACAACAGCTATGATCAGGATTAGTGAGAGGATAAAAAGAAATCACAATCTTCAGTCTGAGACGGAGTGATTATCAACATGAAACCAAATTACAAACAATCGTCCTTCTGTCGCAGATCTACTCTTTCATTTTCACCCTTTAATCATTTGCGATTTTTCACATATATGTTATTCATTTATCTACCTATATTTACACATCTCACCTACACAACCAATGTGTATTTGGTTTTTCTTTTTTTTTTTTTTTTTGCCCAAAATTAAAAACATCTTACTAGCTTCAGAGCTTTCAAAGTGCAAAACTGTGAAGGGAGTGATGGAGGGGAACGAGGGGGGGGAATGAACGAGTGAATCACTCAACGAATGCCGTCGTATCACTGTAACATCATGTATTCACACACGGAACCATGCTGACACAATACTTTTCACACATATAAAATTCTTCACAACGTTTTCCCAGCATGACAACAGGAACGAAGCCCCACCATGTTCAGCCAAGCTAAGCGAGTCATTCTTCAGACGGCAATATGGCGCAGTTTTGTTATGTCACATCAAAGTCAAACCACGACTGGCATCATCTTAACCTGATTGCCTCTAGACCCGGTTTTGCCCCCCCGCTTCCACAGTGAATCTGGCCAAACGTCACTGTCTGAACGCAGCCCTGAACGGCGGCCAAGTCTCTACTCACTGCCTGGCAACGCCGGAGCGCTCGGACGTTTTCCGCCCTCTAAAACTCAGCTGTACCTCACTGTGAAGCAGGAGGAGGGAAAGGACTCCTGCCAAAAGCAATGGGACTGGCAATTAAATGCTTAGTTGGGTTTAAACAGTGTAATGAAGTTATGAGTTAAAAAAAAAATTAAGAAGAAATCAATGTAATGAAGAATTTATGTATATAAAAATAAAATCTAACAGATCGATCATTTGAATTAATCAGTTAATCTCCTAAAATGAACCACACAGAGCCTTCCAAAACGTATTCACACCACTTGAACCGTTTCACATGATGTCAGATTACAAGCCCAAAACTCCAAACTGGGATTAAACAAACCAACACAAAGTAGTGTGTAAGGAAAGGAAGGAAAATGATGCATAGTTTTCAGTACACCCCCCCCCCCCAAAAAAAAAAAAAACAAAAAAAAAAAAAAAAAAAACAAAAAAAAATATACGTACTTTTTAAT
>NW_015112872.1:287760-291826 GCF_001443285.1 Poecilia latipinna | reverse complement strand
AGGTGGGGGGAAAGAAAAGAAAGAAAAAGGAGCAAATTTTTCCATACCCCCCCCCCCCCAAAAAAAAAAAACAAAACAAAAAAAAAACAAACAAAAACCTAAATAGTGTTGCGTTCTTTTGAATGCAGCACGACTTTCGCAATCTTTGCAGTGACAGACAATCTTAGCCACTTCCTCTCTGCCAAACAGCTCAAGCTCAGTCCGGGTTGGACGGAGAGGATTTAGGTAACGGACGCTGACGGGAAGATGTTCTGAGCTAAAATCGTTCCATCGCGTCTGCGGTTTGCTGGACGGTCGACCCCTGCCACGGTCTGAAGGCGTTTGCAGCCTCCTAACAGGTTTCCTTCCAGCTCATTTTCCATCCAGCTGGAAAACTTTCTTTGTCTCTACTGAAGAAATGCCCCCAAGCAGCATGTCACCGTGTGAGAAAATGTTCAAGTAGTATGAATACTTTTGCAAAACCCTGTATGGATGTCATTTTTTATTTTTTATTTTTTGCTATTACAGTTAGAGAATAATAATAATAATAATAAAAACTACAGTTCCAAAGGGAACTTTATGGCTTTCTTGTCAGGATTTTTCTGATGTGGGCAGTTGTGATGGGCAGATGGACACGGCGCCGTATGAAGCGTCCCTTTTTACCGACGATGCGCCCCTAGCGAACATGGTGTGCAACGGAACGACACATTTGGGTCACAGGTGTCACACGCTTCAATCCTCAGGCTCGACATCAGACACACAAATGGCAGTTCTACTTACTGAACACACACACACGCGCGCAATTATTTCACAGCTCGCCAGGAGCTAAAATTTTTTCCACACTTAACAACACAAACGTCAATCTACATTCTCAATGCATGCAGTGTCGTGTTTACTCGGACTTAGTTACAAGGTGCCAGGTGTGTTTTTTAGTTGTTTTTTTTTTTTTTTTTTTTAGATATTTTGAGTTTAATTCAGGCTTATTAAATTGTTAGATAGTTGAACTCTTTGATAAGACTAAAAACTTTAAGGTGACATCATTTCTGAGTGAAATCTGACTCATTTTGTTGTTTCTTGTTTCGTCTCTGCTTCTGCTGACTGATGTCTGCTGACGCCTGAAGTGTGTGGCTAACAGTAGCAGCTGAAGCAGGGGGGGGAGCTACCCCAGGTGGCTCTTAATAATGTATACAGTGCAGTTGTGTGTTAGTGAATATTTACATGGGCAGAAATTAACAACTACGGGAAGAGAGAGACGGGAGCTTGGCACACTGACACAGACCCAGGAAGGTCTGTACAACCAAGTGGAAATTAACATGTGGGAGAGATTGTATTTCTGTCTTCATCCTCTGCCTCCTCCTCCTCCTCTTTCTTCTCACTGTGTGGGGGAACAGTCGTCCAGATCCAGCAGCTCCCTGACCAGTCTCTCTCCAAACTGTGCTCGGCTGTAGCGCTTGACGGCGTAGGCGTCGGACATCTTGTAAAGGATGTACGCGTTATTGATGGCGATGCTGATGCTCAACCAGAACACCTGCTGCCAAGTCTTGTTGGGCTTATGGAAGATAAAATATCTATAAGACAGAGAGAAAGAAACAAACCAAAAAAAAAAGACGTGTGAGACCTGTGGTGCTCATGCAGTTTCACTTGTTGGCCCCTTTTCAGGGCGGCTTATATGAGAAATAAAATGTGCTCAAGTGGTTATTGTTTGTAAGGCAATGTTGGAGTGTTATTTTCCTATTGCATTATGTCTTCCTACACCACTGAAATGAAGGACAGATACAAAATAACATGTTAGGGGTAGAGCAGATGAATAAACTATTTATATGAAAAAAAAAAAGCTGTTTATTATTGTGAAAAACTAAAAACGGCGCAGCAACCTTTTTACTGAACCTAGTGGTCGTCATAACCCGGGGTTTTATGTTTAAATTTGAATCCTAAAATGATTTCCTGTTCAACAAGAAGTTTGTTTATGGTAGAAATGAGACGGGTCTCTCAAAGTAACACCTATTGTAAATCGAGAATAATTCATGAAAATTTAATTATCATTTTTCTTAATAATCAGTAGAAACATTTTTATTAAAGCACAAAAAAAAAAAAAAAAATAACCCTTATATAATAGCTGGCCAGCTTTCAGCATGTTTCTACTGATATTTTGACCATTCAACTTTAGCAATGAGCTCAAAGTCTTTGCTCAGAGCAATCTTCTGCTCCCTCGTCTGATTCTCAGTGATGTTCAAGTAAGGATTATTCCAGAAAATTCCGGTCAGTAGAAACAATATCGCTTTAAATTTCAACCTGCCAAGTGTAGGAATAGCTTGCTAGCTAGTTTCATCTAGCCAGTACTGAGAACCTGGAGAGAACAAGCGAGCCCCATGCAGAGGCACCGTCAGGTCTGCACATACTTGCTGTACTTGTCGTCGTATTTGCAGATGTAGCTGAGATGTGCCGCAAAGGCTTCGACGGCAAGGGGGCACGGGATTTCTCCGCTTTTCCTCTTAATAATCACTCCTGCCAAAAAAAAAAAAAAAAAAAAGGACACACAAGAAATAGCTGAGAGTTAGCATAGAGAACAGGAGACAGAAAGAAATCCATGTAAACATACCTGCCACCATTTTTGCATTATTTTGTTTGCACATTTTCACTTTTGCTCAATCGCGGAAATTAAAACTTGATACCGTTTCCACAAATATCAATCGACCGCGGTGTTGATGCTTCAAACGAAATGAAAGGATTAGAGGCTATTTTGCTATTAATTCCAGATTACAAACCATTCCCACACAGACTCCCACACACACGTGCACACACAGGCCAAAGAAAATCAATACTAGATAGTAACCATTTAACTGATCTGCTTCCTCACTTCCACACTCCTCCAGCATGAACACGGCTGGATTTAAAACCTAACGAAGTGGATTAGACCGTATGAGGGTGTTTATGCAACATCATGATCCTCTCGGCTCCTAAAAAAAGGATTATTGTGGATTAAAAGCTCTCATTGTTTCTCAGTGTCAGGAATGCTTGATAATGGGGGGTGGGGGGAGAAATCTTCTGATGGCAAACTCGCACCACAGAACAATGTTGAAGTTTATTTCACCTAATCAGAAGACAGTTTTCCTTTCACGCAGCAAAGCAGATTGTGTGTTAGAAACAGACATTTCAACCTAAAGCTGTTTAAACAGGACGCATTGAAGAAGGTCTTATTTCCTCATTCACCTTCTTTAGTTGGTGAGTAGGCATTAGTAATGAACCTGAAGTGTCCCTTATTGTACCAGCTGATCAGAGACATGCTGCCCTTCATCATCACGCGTGACTGGCCGCGCTGCGCCGGCGTGGAGCTGCAGACCAGCATGCTTTGGGGCAGACCTGTGCAGTCACTCTTCCTGGTGCTCAGCAAGCCACAGCAGTAGATATCTGAACAGAGAAGAGAGAAACATATACAAGCAGGGTTTTTTTTTTTCATGTTTATGTTTCAAAAGAGAACATTAAATGACTCACGGAGGGCGACACCCTCTTTGGATTTGTATGCTTAAAAACCAAAAACCTTCCCCTTCCGTTTACAACAATGCGCTACCTGTGATGGTTTGTAATATTTAATCTTAAGAAAATGCACAGATTGTTTTGGTAGCAGAGCGACAGAGTGTACAAAAGTCCAAGAGTGTGTGTGAGCACTTTTTCGAGGCTGGCTTCTCGGGTTGGATTTGGCGGAAATATAAATTTGACGAACGACTAAATGACTAATTTACGAACCACGACGAGAGCTTTCGTTCCGTCTTCCTGTTTAGTTTGGGAACTAGAAACTTGCAGGACCGTTTCGGCTGTTCACCCTCTTTCATCAGTGCGTACAATTGACTCTCTTTGCCTCTTCCTCGGACGAGAAAGAGGCAAAACAGGCATGTTGGGCGGCCACCGCTGATGTGTCAACGGTTCACAAAGCGGCATCCGTCTCCGCTCACGAGTGTGCACGACTGCTGCAGAATAACGCGGAGCAATTAAGTCCCCTAATTAAACACGCGAGATAAAACTGAGACACAAAATTGTTGGACAATGTGTGTTCAGCCAGATATGTATCGTAAGGGAGGAGGGGGGGGGG
>NW_015112872.1:278807-284516 GCF_001443285.1 Poecilia latipinna | reverse complement strand
GGGGGGGGGAGTGTTTACAGCTGCTACTAATTGTGATATCACAATGTTGATCATATCTGGGGTCTTTTAGTCGTCCTGGTGGAGGGACACTCAGGCTGAACATAACAGAGTGAATGCACTGTCACTTCACTTTCTCTGGTTTTTGTTTAGAATAAAGAAGCGCCGCCAGGCTCTTTATTATAACGTTTTGGTTCAGTCCTGTTCTTAGCAATGCTAATTAACCTCAGCCAAGCGGCATGTCTTTTGCTTTGTACTAAAAAGATGCCACTGGCCAGAAAACAAGAGCTTAAATCACTAACTAGGAGCAGAGCGATTTTATTTATTAGTAAAACTGAAATCTATACTCTGATTGGTTTCTCTTGGATTAAGTGAAAAGTCCTAATTAAACCCAATTTCATTAGCGGAACACCATCTGACTGCAGAGAGGCGCCAGTTACTCTTGATAAATTAATGAGGCCCTGACTAATCAGACCAATTTTCCCTTGGTTGGCTCCGATCTGTGCTGGAGCACAAACTCTCGGCGCGTTTATTCAACGGAGCAACGATTTGTTCTGTGATGTAAATCTTCAGAGGTGGAAGTGAGGCTGAGCAGTCTTTGGTTTTAATGCATCAATGGAGAAAATCCTGGACTTCCTTAATTTTCGGTTCAGCTCCAAACGGCCTAGACCAAGGAAACAGCAGAACATTGTTTTCACTTTCATGTTTTAAAGTCCCCCAATAAAAAGAGGACGTTTTATTGGAGATCCGGTCAACAAGGCATCCCTGTTTACGAGGGAATCAGTGGCTTTGAACTGCTGTTTCTCTCTCAGTAAATATATTTTTTTGTGGTCTTCAAAGCGAAGATTTGGAATCGGGGTAAGGGTGAGGGAAGAAACTACAAGTTTAGTTTGCTAACATAATTTTGGGTTTAAAAGGTCACTGCAGTCAAAAAATGTTCATGTTCAATAGGTAAAGACTGAAATATAATGAGAATCCAAGCTACGATCTTTTATGTTGCGTGGTTTTATCCTACACTAGTCCTGCCTGTTCTGCTTCAGCCTGAGGACTATGCCATCAACCCCGCTTTAAAACGAAACAAACAAATCAAATTTGTACAAAGGCAAAAGTGGAATAAGACAACGGGTGAGATTACAATCTGTCCTCCGAAGCCAGAGAAGAGGAAGCCGTCTGCTTGGTTACCCTGCTTGCTGAATTCAGAGAAGAGGCCGAGGCTCGTGATGGACGGCCCCGTGAAGATGACGGCGTTCTTGCCGGAGATGTTCTGGCAGAGCTGCTTGGCCACGAGGCTGTGGAGCTGCGGCTTGTTCTTCAAGGTGGCCAGTCCGTCTGCGCCCTGTCCCTCCTTCAGATGGACGGAGATCTGCACGGTGGGCGGAAACCAGACGGAACGTCAGGTACAGAGCGGCCAAACGCTGAGCTGGTTTCAGCAAAATTCCCATATTGTCGCTTGTTCGTAGAAAGCCTTTTGCAAACAGGGCATTAAATCTGTACATATTAGAAATATAAACTCTGAATTATTAGCAAACAGTTTAATTTTTCCATTCTGCACTGAGTCAAATGGCATTAGTCTGATTATTCCAGATCTACATTAGCTATGGAGCCATGAAGCTGAGTGGAGAGAGTCCCTAATTCTGTGAGGTGCTTGGATATTATTTTGTAGTCCCACAAACGAATGATTGACATTTTTTTCTTTCCTTTTTTTGTTCTCCTGTCCCTGATTTAGATGAAGAATACATCAGTGGAGAATCACGTTGATGTGCAGCAAACTGGTGAAGGAGGAGCTGCTGCCAAATGGCTGCAGTCGGTGTGAATGCTAATGTTTCTTCTCTGAAATGGACGAGTTAATGGAACGTGGCTTTAGCGTGTGAAGCACAGCGCACAAAAGGTACTTTTATTTGAATAAAAGCACAAGAAATCTATGAATAAATAATTTATGTTAACAACTGCTTTCATGTAAGGGAAAAACAATAAATGTTAAAAACAAATGGTTGAATTTCAGCGTATCGACGCTTCTCTTTAAACTAAAGCAACTCTGGCTTGTTTTCCGGGCTAACTAACGAAACGCATGTTGTGTTTGTAGTTAAAATGCTAAATTTGATCTATTTATGGGTTCCTTGTAGTAAATTTACAATGTCGTATTTTTGTAACCTCTCTAATCACGCCAGAAGTGTCGTTTTATTTGTTGGTCAGGTAATTCTCAAATTAAAAAGTGCTTAAAATTATGAGTCCACAGCTAAAACATTCCAACATGCTTGGCTTCACTGCACCTTTCAAGGTGGAAGTATCAGGTTATTGTCTTGAAGACGTGACACCAGACTCTTTCTTCTTTCTGAGGGCGTTTCTGTCTCATAGATGATGAGCCTCGCTCTCGTGCTTCACGTCTTTGAAGAAAGTCTGTGTGCTTACAGGGCAGAAACTCTTTACTTTTTGCTGACCTTAATAAGAATCTCTCGATATTGTTTGTTACATATTGAGTTGAAGTTCTAAATTGAACTACTTTTCATTAGATTTGTTTTTTTTAAAGACAGATTACGTTGACAGGATAAAGCAGGGTTTTTCTATGTGAAACCTCCGATTTCACTGATAAGCTAGTCAAAAAAGGTTTTATGAACCTTACTGTCGCCTAGTAAAGGTGACAGATCTCCATTTTTGAGTTAGATGCCAGTAAAGTGGAGGAGTCCTTATTCCTCCTTACTAAGAGGAGTCGGTTGGACCTTTTGTGTCAAAAATCAACTCCGAAACCGACTGGCACTTTTTAGAAGACACTAGAAGTCTTCATCTTTCAAAAAGAGAGAGAAAAAAAGATTAATCCAAGTTCCTCTGCGTGGCTAACCAGCGAAGGTGTTAAAGATGAAAAAACTTGTGATATAAATCTTCTTCATCACTTTACCTGAACCCAGCTGGTGGGAAGTTCTTAAACACAGATTCCTTTTGATGTCAGGAATGTTTACTGGAAGGTTTTGCGTTATTTTTGCATAATTCTCACATGGAGAGATGAAAATAAAAGAAAAGTGAGATGGGGGGTAAATGCGTGTTTTTCATTTAGTTTGGTAATTTTTCCCAGTAGTTTCCTAAGAAAGCCAAAACCTCACTTTCACTTTCTCACAAAGTCACTGTTTCAAGTTTGACGTTTTGGCTTAACCGAGAGCGCTGTGGTTGGTAATTAATAAAAAATAATCCTAAAAAAAAAAAAAAAAAAAAGGGGCTTCTCTAAAAATAATAAAAAAAAAAATAATAATAATGTGCACACAGCACAGCTTTCAGGAGGGTTGGACCGATCTGACAGTTCTGGTCCTCGGAGGATTCGCGGCGTTACATAAGAGACGAGCGTAGGAGCGGAGGGTTGCGTCGAGGGCAACGCCGTCAGTCAGAACAGCAGCTCTATCTGTGATTGTAATCTGAAGCCAGAAAATACTCCACTCCGCGGCATCAAAAAGGAAACTAACAAACCAGCGTTTTAGCCCAGGAGCCATCTCTCATGCTCACATCCAGTTTTCAAAGCGAATTTTGCAGCCTGTCAACAACATTCCCCACAAAATGAAAAAAAAAAATGTATTAAAGCTGTTTTCCTCTGTCCGGCGCACACAAGGAACGGGTCGAGACAGAGATCTGAGGCGGGCGCGGATCAAAGCCGCTCACGTCTTCATTAAAAGCCTTTCAGATTTCGGCCTGAGTGGAAACTTCGCTCCCTTATTCAATAAGTCGTTTTTTTTTTTTTGCCATTGTGTTTCAAAGCAGAAAATTAAAACGGACCCACATCCTTCCTTGGCTTCTTTCGAAACGTGCCGCAGGTTTTTATTTATTTTGCTCTCAGCCGGCGCCTCTACCTGACAGATGAATCCGGTGGAGGTGCACTGCCGGACCCAGAGGCTGAACTTCCTCTTCTTCCTCTTCCTCAGATCTCTTTCTGTGCAGGTGGTGATAAACACGGGGTCCTCATCTATCAGTGGCTCATGAAGAACCTGGAAGTGCACAGAGGATTCAGTAAACGTTAGCTCGTGTCAAAACATTTCCATGAAACTAAAACCAATATTATTACTCAGGCTTGCAGGAAAAAAAAAAAAAAAAAAAGAAATGTCTTCAATCTGAAGAAATCTGCAGAAAGCAAAATGATGATTTATTTTTAAATTACATCTTAAATCTTTGGTGTTGTGGATTGTGATATAGAGGTGATCTTAAATAATCCACATGCAAGAAAAACATTCCACAAATCAGAAGTCAAACTGAGCACTGTGCTGCTTTGAAACCCCAACTAGAGCGATGCTAATGTTATGAAACACTGCGTCAAATCTAGAGAGTCTTAAAAAGCATGAAATTTTTATCATGGAGACGTGTTAAAGACGCCGTAGCGCAGAAGGTGCTACTGGAGTAACAGGCTGGCTGTCAGTGTGGAAAACTAGACAGAGTACAGCCATTTGAAGAGTAGTTTGTGTTTGAGTGGGATAATGATAAAAAAAAAATGTTTTCAGCAGAAAATTTAAAAAAAAAACACCTTCTGGTTCGCAACTTTTGCTTTTTAATCACCACTGACACTTTCCCCCACCCCCTACTGTTTAGATGCATTATAAATGTAGAAATTGCCAAATCTCATGACACTGAATATAGCAGCTGATAAGGATTGACTTTATTGTTGGTCGAGTAGCTAAAGTTAAACTTTGCATCTGACTTTTCACGATACATTTTACAAAAACAAAACTGGTTAGCTGTCAACAATCTTTCCTGATTAACTTAAATCATTTTAGACAGAACTAATTCACAGCAATGTAATCTCATGTGATCCCTTCACAAGACAAACAGATATCCACCTATATGCAATAATATAATATTAGTCCAATCATTTATATTGTGTTGGACTCAGTTAGATATAATCGCCATGTTTTTGGACCGTCAGAGGAAGCCGGAGCACCCCGACAGAAACCGTGTACACACAAAGAGAATATGCTAAACAGCAGAAGTTTAGGTTTGTTAGTTTAAAAAAAGATGTCTTTTTATAAGGTGTGTGTAAATATTATGTTTCCTGCGGTTTCTCTGTTGTCTTTTCTGCATGCTGAATCTGACTAACGCTGAAGGGAGCTGTGACTGTAAGCTCAGTTCTGCTCTGCCGTCAAACAGGACATTTCCTAGTCAAATATGAGTTTATTGTTTCATGAAAAAATAATGAAGCTTTCCAGCCTCTCGCTGAATGACTTCATCCAAACCTCAGATCTCCCCGTGGGCTTAGAGTCCAACCCGTAATGACCCAAGGCTTTGTTTCAAACAAACAAGTCCTTAGTTAAATCTTTACTGCTCAGCCTCTGAAGAAACAACAACAACAACAACAACAAATTATTTACTATCGGTGAGAATAAATATAAGGAAACAATATTGTGTTTCTCTTTTTCTAACCCCCCCAAAAACACTTGCATATCAGACACTGGATCCATGAGGAGACCATTAGTGGGAAGAGGTTTAAACTAACAACAAAAAGAAAACAGGACAATACAGTTACTAAGAAAAGTCTGTTTCTCCATTAAATGTGTAAACTATTGTTTGACAAAGCAACAGTTTCACTCTGTGCTTCTCTCGGTGTCTGCACCCACTCTGTCCCTGGCACAGTCAACTATCAGATAAAATAAACTGTCCTGGATGCACACACACACACACACACACACACACACACACACACACACACACACACACACACACACACACACACACACACACACACAC